>NC_044031.1:771650910-771901020 GCF_901765095.1 Microcaecilia unicolor | reverse complement strand
TGCCATTTTTTCAGTGCAACTTTAATTCTGACATAAAAGCAACATATGCCAGATTAAAAGGAAATTTTCAAGGGCACTTGAATAGGTTGCTATCTTATGAACTCCAGAAGGAAGTGCTCTTTGGCATGATAGAAGCACCACGGCGAACATTAACACTAAAATTGAGAGACTGAGCTAACAGGTAGTCCCTGCCGGTTTCAGTTGTCGACAAGTACCAGACGACCCCTTTTTGTCTCGGGTATGTTCAAAATCTAAGAGGTTAACTGAGGATAGTTTTTCTGAGACTCAGAACTTTTACAACATGACAGTGGCCCCATTGAAAACACAAAATTGTTAGGATTAAATCACTTGCAAAAGAAAAAATCTTTCAAAGCAATATTTTGTGAAGCAAATGAATGCAAACAAATTTTCTCATACAGAACGGTACAGAAGAAAAGAAGTTTACATTGAGGGGCATTTTCGATATGATGTCTAAGTCTGAATTTGGATGTGTTACAAAAACGTCCAAAATCTGAACAGGAAAGGTCATTTTCAACAAACAATAACCGTCTTATCTTTTCCTTTTGAAAGTACTGTCTGGAAAAACGTTTTGTGATTTGGACGTGTTATTTTGTAGGCCATTTTCAAACAAAAAATGTCCACGTGCAAAACGCACAAAATACAGAAGAAAATCCACAATAGAGTGAAACCATTCACACGTTCTAAATGTGGTTGTAATGTAAATCTCAAAGTGCATCACAGAGTCCACACAGGAGAGAAACATTTACGTGTCCTGAGTGTGGTAAAAGCTTTGGTCAGAAGGAAAACCTCACAGTGCACCAGAGAATCCACACAGGAGTGAAACCATTTACGTGTCCTGAGTGTGGTGAAAGCCTCACACGGCATCAGAGAATCCACACAGGGATGAAACCATTTACATGCACTGAGGAGGTAAAAGCTTCAGTTGTATTAGGACAGGTAATTAGGGAATGTATACTCTTGCTATGAAGTATGGAAAAATAGCACTCTGGTACTTAGATATATGTAATGAGACCTCCTTTTTATCTATAGATCTGAATTCAAAGCCTAAATCTACTGATGAACAATAGACACAAGGCTCAGATGTTAGAAAAAGATAGAAAACTTGGCTTCAGGTGAATAGTGGAAAGATGACATCCCAGGAAAGCAATAGGGCATCCTTGGGGCCACTGCAGTGGATTTTATAAAATGCTCCCAGGTACACATCTCACCATTGCTCCCATACCTTGTCTCCTGAGACCCCCAACTGTACACCACTAGCCTTACAGGTAAAGGGAGCACCAATATGTGGGTACAGTGGGTTTCTGGTGGGTTTTGGAGGACTCGCAGTTTCCTCTACAAGTGTAACAGGTAGGGGGAAGTGGAAGCCTGGGTCCACCTGTCTGCAGTGCACTGCACCACTACTAGACTACTCCAGGGACCTGCATGCTATTCTAATGGACCGGAGTATAACATCAGAGTCTGGCAAGTAACATTTTTAATCAAATTTCTTTGGGGTGGGAGGGGGTAAGTGACCACTGGGGGAGTAAGGGCATCTGTTGTGTAGAGTGGAGGAGTAGCCTAGTGGTTAGTGTAGTGGACTTTGATCCTGGGTTAGTGGGTTCAATTCCCACTGCAGCTATTCGTTATAAAAACAGGTCTAGCTGAAATGTCTTAGTCCTGGACGTTTTTGTTTTGTTCCATTATGGCTGATAAACATCTAAGGAACGTTCAAGTCCCGCCTTGAACATGCCCCTGGCACACCCCCTTGAGATTTAGACGCACTTCTGACGGACTTCAGAGAAAATGATCTAAAAAGAGTTTTTGAAAATTCTGATTTGGATTTTTTTGTGAGAAAAACGTCCAAATGCACACTTGTGTCACTTTTCGGATGTTTTTCTCTTTTGAAAATGAGGCTGATAGTAATCTACAAAATGATGGCAGGTAAAAACCTGAGTGATTCATCTAGTCTGTCTAGCAAGATGGCTAGAGTTAAACCTTCTGCTCCGTGGAGGTCATACCTCTTGTATGGCCCCAATGCTAAAAATTCCGCTGCTGTTCCGAATACCGCTGGAACAGCGCAGAAGAACAGCGCTCTAATGCTCAACACTAATGAGATGTAAATATAGGTTCACTCATAGTGTTGAGCATTGGGAGTTCAGCAGAAGTTTCATGGTAAGCTTGGCTCCTGCTTGCATGCGCCTGGTAAAACCTGAATGAGACCCTTTTTTTTCACGAACAAGTCCCAAAAAAGTGCCCTAAATGACCAGGTGACCACCAGAGGGAATTGGGGATGACCACCCCTGACTCCCCCAGTAGTCACTAACCCCTCCCACCCAAAAAAAAACAACTTTAACAACTTTTTTCCAGCCTGTATGCCAGCCTCAAATGCCATACCCAGCTCCATCACAGCAGTATGCAGGTCCCTGGAGCAGCTGTTAGTGGGTGCAGTGGACTTCAGCCAGGTGGACCCAGGCCCATCCCCCCCCCCCCCCACCTGTTACATTTGTGCTGCTAAATGGGAGCCCTCCAAACCGCCCCCAAAACCCACTGTACCCACATCTAGGTGCCCCCCTTCAGCCATAAGGGCTATGGTAATGGTGTAGAGTTGTGGGCAATGGGTTTTGGGGGGGATTTGGGGGTCTCAGCACCCAAAGGAAGGGAGCTATGGATTTCAGAGGTAGTTAACTGTTTATTTTAAATTGTTAAAAGTGCCCCCTAGGGTGGCCGTTGGTGTCCTGGCATTTGAGGGTGACCAGTGCACTATGAATCCTGGCCCCTCTCACGAACCAATGCCTTGGATTTGGTCGTTTTTGAGTTGGGCGCCTTCAGTTTCCATTATCGCTGAAAAACGAAACCGCCCAGCTGAAATCCGCACAAATCCGATGTATTTGCCGGGCACAAACCGTATTATCGGAAGAAAGATGGATGCCCGTTTTTTTAGAAAAACGGTTTGTCCCGCCCCTTCACGTACCCGTTCTTGGAGATAGACGCCCATGGAGATGGGCTTCGCATTCGATTATGCCCCTCCACGGAGTCTAAGGTCATTCACTGTAGTGTACCTTTAGAGACTTATAGTGGGAAAGGGGAGTGTACGTTCATTTTATTTTTCTAACTGTTTTTTCTTCATGTTGGTGTCTCTGCAGGAGGGCTGGATCTCATGCTGGTGCCAGCCGGCTTTTGACAAATATGGGAACAGACTGGGCCGTGGGAAGGGTTATTATGATCGATATTTGCAGCGCTGCAGACTGCACCCCACCGGACAGCCATATACAATAGCTCTGGCTTTTACAGAGCAGCTCTGTGAACATGTTCCTGCTGCAGAGAACGATGTTAAAATAGATGAAATACTGTTTGAAGGAAGGTAGCTGCTGTGAAGTTGGATTGGTGATTCCCTTTTTTCCCACGTGATCCTCATGCAACCATGATTTGCTACAGAAATAAACAGAGTTAATTTTGATAAATAAATGCTCTGATTTTCTGCCAGTGGGCTCTTACAGTTGTTTTAGGAAACAGATGTGAGTCTGTCAATGTTGGTATCAGAGAGAATTAGAGACAGCTTTACCAGAACAGGGAATGATAGACTGAGCTGGAGACGTTAAAATTGATGCGCATTGCGAAGAATAACCCCAATTATAGTTTTATGATGTTTAGTTCTATACAGTATTTGGAGTTGCCTTTGAGGAAAAGGATTTAGGAGTCATCGTAGACAATAGATTAAAATCATTTACTCAGTGTTCAGCAACGGCCAAAAAAGCAAGCAGAATGTTAGAAATTATTAGGAAAGGAATAGAGAATGAATGAAAAATATCATAATGCAGACAGGGAAACATTGGACTGTTCTTGCTGGCTTCATATTAAGCCCTTGATGCAACCCTTAAGAGGGTGAAAGATGGCCATGTGGTGGTTAGAGGAAAGTTGTATGCTGATTTTATGTATATGCATTGAATAAATTTTGTTTTATTTCACCACGTGGCTCTGCTGCTCAGGATCTTGCAGACTGCTTGCTTGTGTGCTTTTTGGGATCTCAAAAACAGATGTGCAGGGCCATGTTAGATAGTTTATGTTTGGGTGAATGTTGAAGTGAAATATGCAGCAAATGTGACGTTTTATAAGAGCAGGTTTGCACATTTAAGTCCTGTCTAAAATGGCTGCATCCCTGCCCCTGGGGGGGGGGGGGGGGGGGGGGGAAGGAACCCTTTTAGGTGAGGTGAGAAACAGGTTGGGTAAGTTGCTATCCACATACAAAGGGAGGAGCTATTTTAGTACCTTTAAATGTCTAAGAGATGGATGAGGACAGCACTGTAGTTTAAACATTTTTGTGATGCCACTTGCTAAGTGCTAGTACAAACCATTTTGGTTGCCATTTAGCAGAGCTAAACATGTAGCTCCTGATCACCCCTGGTAGTGGACTCTTACCAACAGGCAACTCCTACCTTCATCAGACCCCCCCCCCCCCCCAAAAAAAAAAACCCAAAAAACAGCCTTCTCTATTGAAAACCCCCCAAAGTGGTCCCCAAATGGAAGGACTCCTTTCTCCCTGACATCAAGGGTCTCTTCCGGAGCTGTTCCCCCGCCCCCCCCCCCCCCCAGCTGATTGTATTTCTCTCATTTCCCCCCCCCCCCCCCCCTCACATGCACTGAGCTTACCTGGAGGAAACCCTGGTAGTTTAGGTGTGGAGACCAGAGTGTTCCTTCTTTACTCTGGCCTGTCTGGCAGCAGCCCAGGCAATGGCTCCCATGAGCTCTAGCAGTACTACGTGGGCTGGTGCTGAATGAGGTGGAGCAGAGGAGGGGATGCTGCGCTTGTCTCTATACCCTAGACCACCAGGGTATCCTCCAAGTAAGTCCCGGGGTGGATGAGGCTTTGTGGTTCCTTCGGGAGGGGGGATACAGTCAGCTTGTCTGGGGCAGGAAGGAGGAGGGAACTGCTCCAAGAGGCCTCTGATGGGGTGGGGGGATGCTTCAGGGGCATACAGTCTGTGGGGGCTCTGGTGTGTGGGGGTCCTGTTGTGAGGACTGCAAACAAATGTTTTGTGGCAGGCTACCATTGTAACCTTCATTCTGCCTAAACCTAGCACCTTGCCAGAACTTGTTCATGGGTCTGAGCAGGTGTAACACCCGATGTCCAGGTGTTTGGATATACATGTTTATTCCCCTAATGAGATGGGGAATAAACATGTATCTTTCTGGGCATGCTCTAGTGCCACCCAAAACAAGCCCAGACCACAAACCCTTTGCCGTCTGCATGCACTTGAATTTGAGACATGCATATCCAGGCTTTGTAAACTGAGAACATTAGACTTTTATGCTAGATAAATGTTGCAGTACCAGTTTATGCACATCTCAAATGTGAATAGCTCTCTTAAAATGACCACCTTAGTTAACTGGAATAGGTCAGTGTGTAGCGGTGGCCAAAAAAGCAAACAGGATGCTAGGAATTAGGAAAGGGATGGTGAATAAGACCGAAAATACTATAATGCTTTGTATCGCTCCATGGTGCGTCCGCACCTTGAGTATTGCGTTCAGTTCTGGTCTCTGTATCTTAAAAAAAAAAGATATAGCGGAATTAGAAAAGTTTCAAAGAAGAGCGATCAAAATGATAAAGGGGATGGAACTCCTCTCATATGTGGAAAGGCTAAAGAGTTTAGGGCTCTTCAGCTTGGAAAAGAGATGGATGAGGGGATATGATTGAGATCTACAAAATCATGAGTGGTATAGAAAGAGTAGAATTAAATCAACTTTTTTTCTTTTTTACTCGTTCTAAAAGTACAAATAATATGGGACACTTGAGGAAGCTACGTGGAACTACTTTTAAAACAAATATTTTTTTCACTCAACAAATAGTTAAGCTGTGGAACTCTATGCTAGAGGATGCTGTAATAGCGGTTAGCGTATCTGGGTTTAAAAAGGTTTGGACAAATTTCATGGCGGAAAACTCCATAGTCTGCTACTGAGACAGACTTGGAGAAGCAACTGCTTGCCCTGGGATTTGTACTATGGAATGTTGCCACGAAACCTGGCTCGGCTGCTGTTTGGAAAACAGGATACTGGGCTTAGATGAACCATTGGAGTTTCTCCAAGTCCATTTTAATAATGGTCTATGGACTTTTCCTTTAGGAAGCCATCCAAACCTTTTTAAAACCCCACTAAGCTAACTGCTTTTACTACATTCTCTGGCAACGAATTCCAGAGTTTAATTACACGTTGAGTGAAGAAACATTTTCTCCAATTCGTTTTAAATTTACTACTCTGTAGCTTCATCGAATGCCCCCTACTCCTAGTATGCTCCACTGTGCATGCACGAATGCCTTTCCACCTGCTGTGAGAACGCGGTCCTCATTTTCTTTTTCTGCACGTGAAGAGAAGCTGTGTTTAGTGTCTCTTCACACATCTGGTATTTGAGCTTTGGAGTGCCTTTGGCATTTTTTTAATACCCTCTTTTGCCTTGTTTCTTTAAAAAAGAAAAAGTCCTTTTTTTCCCCCCTAGTTTCTTTTGCCCGTGTTCAGGTTTCCTTTATTTTTTGATCTGGGCTGCCTTTAGGCCCAGCCTCCAATCGGGAACCCCTTTTTCGTGCCTTTGCCCCTTTTTCAGGCACTATCAAGCCATTTAAGTTGGTCGGTGAGGTCTTCCCATCCATGGCCACGAAGACTCCCAGTGGCTTCATTCTTTGTACCCGGTGCAAAAGGACCATCTCAGGAAAAGACATCCATTCTTGGTGTCAGCAGTGTCTTGGGCCCGACCATAGCCCTTCTAACTGTATTCTCTGCCTTTGTATGGAGAGAACCCAGGTTTCCTGAGACGCTCAACGTAAAAAGATTTTTGGAGCAAGGTCCAGTTCCTCGATGTCAGCATCGATGCACTCGACATCGATGGTGAAGCCCCGATCTACATGTCAGACCTCGTAGATTTGCCAACCAGGAACACAAAAACATCAGCATGCACATTCTTGAATCTCCATTACCCCAGTTGCAAAGGACTCCAATATAAATCAATTTATGCATCCAGCTTCTCCTACATAAGCACGGAACTATGGAACGCACTGCCAAATGTCATAAAAACAATGCACGACCTAACAATCTTCTGAAAACTACTGAAAGCCAACCTGTTCAAAAGGCATACCACAACGATCCATCCTAAATACTAGACAACGAAATTCTACCAAAACTAAACAAAGCCGAACTCCGTACACCTGACTACCTCACTTACGCGGACACGTGTAACGCGTTATGCACTACCACTCTATTTCCCATGCCGGAAATGAACTTTCTGTATTGACTATCTAACCTACCCTATAATTTACTCTATCATCTATGAACACTAATGCAATACCACTTTGTAATATACTCTATCATTTATGAACTTTAATGCTATACCACTTTGTATTTATCAGATCCGGAAATGGCGTTTGTCACTATGGAATAATGTAAGCCACATTGAGCCTGCAAATAGGTGGGAAAATGTGGGATACAAATGCAACAAATAAATGGCTGGTTCGAGACATCAAACGTGCTGGGAACAGTGAGGCATTGATTGGGTCTCCACCTGTCTCAAGACCTCCTGCTGTAGGCCCGCTGGGACTGTCCATCATCGGACCTGACCCCAAGGCGATATGAGAATTTGACGTCGTCCTCATTGGCACCAGGAGCATGGGTGACGTGCTTTGGGCGAAGGCCAAGAAGCACCGTCACCGGTCTCCCTCGATACACTGTGCCGGGAGCTCTGCGTTGCCGAGGGACACGGCACCCAAGAAGTGTTGGCACCGGGAGGACCGCTGTCTCTCCATCCAGGAGGTGCCAATGCGATTGTCTCCAGGCAGCCGAGATCCTACTCCCATATTGGCCCAGTGGTTCTGCAACCTGTGTCTCAACTGATGCTCCAGCTTTTCCCAATCAGCTGTCGATGAATGCATCTGGGTCTTGCTCCCTGAGCTGCTGGTTGGCCTCCTGCAGCGATGAGCTACGGTATCAGGGGTGCTTGCGCCTGCCATACCTCCTGCTGAGGCCTCACCTGCCCTCCCCGATACAGCCTTCGACACCGCTTTTGGCACCGTTGTCCACTGCCACCCAGGCTGGGACCCCCTCCTGCGGTGGAGTTAGCTTCGCCGGAGTCGAGGCGGGGACAGTCTCTCAATGCCGCTCTCATGGAGACATGGTTCCTCGGCATCAAGGCAGGCTCAGTTTTGGTCATCTCATAGATTTTATCCGACATTGGCGAGGAGCGCTCATGGGAATCAGAGGAGGAAAAAGAGCATGCAACAGTAGAATTGGCAATCAAAAGGGAGGGATCCTGGATTCATCTGCTGCCAAATGCTCCCAAAGCAAGCAAGTTAGTAACAGTCTCTGAAGTGCCTGAGCCGAATGCTCCCAAGGCAAGCAAATCAATAACAGTCTCTGAAGTGCCTGAGCCGAATGCTCCCAAGGCAAGCAAATCAATAACAGTCTCTGAAGTGCCTGAGCCGAATGCTCCCAAGGCAAGCAAATCAATAACAGTCTCTGAAGTGCCTGAGCCAAATGCTGCGACTAAAGGAAAAAATTATCAGGTAAGACCTAATCTTACATTCCTTAACATCAGCAGCAGATAAATCTACAATCCTGTGGGATGTAGCAAAGCAATACCTAGTCAAGGTTTGGTGGACGCCAGTCTCACACGAGAATGCCTGATAAAGGAGTGAGTCGATGACCAAGCTGAGCCGAATGCTCCCAAGGCAAGCAAATCAATAAAAGTCTCTGAAGTGCCTGAGCCGAATGCTCCCAAGGCTTCACTGGAACAGAGCATGAAGAAGAAAGCTACAGCACTGCTTCAGGCCATGGCCTGACAAGGAAAGAGCAGATGGAACTAGCAAAGCCTCAGGCAGGCCTGAGCTCATTCAGGGATTAATTGCCAGCACCCTGAGTGCACACAGAAAGCCAGCTTAAGGGCTCAGCACCAGGTTGCCAGTGGAAAATTTTTTTCCCACCCAATCCAGCCTAAAAAGAGCCCAAAACCCGCCCAAACTCAAACCCCGCCCCCGCCCGCCGTCATCGGCCCCGCCTCCCCGTCACCGCCCCCCTCACTCATCATGGCCCCGCCTCCCCATCACTGGCCCCGCCCAGAACGTCACTAACCCCGCCCAAATGTCACTAACCCTGCCCCCCGCGGCCGAAAAAAACGCCTGAAAACCGCCCAAAAGAAAAAAAAGAAGCCCAAAAAACCGCAACCCACCGTGGGCAAAATTTCCCGTGGCGGTCAATTGGGCGTAAAACCGCCCACCTGGCAACACTGCTCAGCACTGATGACATCACCAGTTTGGCTTTCACCACACTACAGTGACCCCACAGGTCACTGGCTAGAACTGCAGGTAAACCAACGGGTCTAGATGGAGTAGGGAACTGATGAGCAAGGCACGGACATCGACCGTGACAGTTACACCCATGACACATCTTCACATGAGACCAGCTCAATGGACTCTGGCTTCTCAGTGGTACCAAGCAACGGAAGCCTGGAAGATGTTATCCAAGTGTCCCCAGGGCTTGTTCGCTCTCTTTAGTGGTGGACAATTCAATCCAATTTGACTTGGGGACTTCCATTCCAATTCTTCAGCCGCAAAGTGCTGATGTCAGATGCATCTCCCCTGGGATGGGGAGCTCATGTCTTTGGGCTTCACACTCAAGAAACTTGGTCCCTCCAGGAAATGAATCTTCAGATCAACCTCCTGGAGCTTCGAGCAGTCAGGAACGCTCTAAAAGCTTTCAGAGATTGGCTGTCCCATCAAATTATTCTTGTTCAAACAATCAGGTTGCAATTTATTACATCAACAAGCAGGGGGCACCGGATCATGCCCTCTGTGTCAGGAAGCTGTCCGGATATGGCATTGGGCTCGCCTGCACGACATGTTCCTTCGAGCCATGTATCTGGTGGGTGCAAACACCCTGGCCAACAGACTGAGCAGGATAATTCAACCGCATGAGTGGTCTCTCCACATGGCATGGCCTGCAAGATCTTCCGAGTGTGGGGCAGGTCCATGGCAGACTAACATCCGATGCCTTCCTCCTCATTTGGGGGAACAGGTCTCCTGTATGCTTATCCTCCGATACCTCTTGTTGGAAAAACTTTGTTGAAACTTAAGTAAGGCCACAGTATCATGATTCTGACTGCAGACTGTGAAAAACTGCAGGAAGACCATAGGAAATTGGAAGACTGGGCATCCAAATGGCAAATGACGTTTAATGTGGACAAATGCAAAGTGATGCACGTAGGGAAGAATAATCTAAATCATAGTTACCTGATGTTAGGGTCCACCTTGGGGGTCAGCACCCCAAAAACAAATATCTAGTGTTGGAGACAATACGCTGAAATCTTTTGCCCAGTGTTTGGTGTCGGCCAAAAAGGCAAACAGGATGTTAGGAATTATTAGGAAAATGATGGTAAATAAGACCAAGAATGCTATAGTACGCCTTTTTAAACTGATGTAAGCCACATTGAGCCTGCCCATGGGTGGGAAAATGTGGGATATAAATGCTCTAAATAAATAATGCCTCTGTTTTGCTTCATGGGGCGACCTCATCTTGAGTATTGTATTCAGTTTTGATCACCGTGTCTCAAAAAATTATAATGGAAGAAGAAAAGGTTCAAAGATGAGTGATCAAAATGATAAAGGGGATGGAACTCTTGTCATATGAGAAATGGCTAAAGAGGTTATGGCTCTTCAGTTTGGAAGAGAGAGAGCTGAGGGGAAATATGATTGAGGTCTACAAAATCCTGAGTAGTGTAGAACAAGTAGAAATGAATCAATTTCTTACTCTTTCAAAAAGTACAAAGACCAGGGGGCACTAAATGAAATTACATAAAAATATTTTTAAAATAAATAGGAAATATGTTTTTCACTCACCAGATAGTTTTGGAAGATGTGGTAACAGCGGTTAGCATATGTGACTTTAGAAAAGGTTTGGACAAGATCCAAGATGGCGGCTGAGTAGGAGACGTGTCCCGAGTCCCGCCGGGACACTACACCCAAAAAGGCACGGATGCACACCCATGCCTGCCCAGTGTGAGAGCAGCGATTGATCGGGACTGGGGGGCTGAGAAGTCGGAGGCCAGGAGGTGCTGTTCTGAGGAGTCAAGGAGTGGGGAGAACTCGTAGAGCATGCCCGTGCCTGTACATGGCGGGCGCAGTGGACTGGCAACTTGGGGAGAGAGGTGCCACCGCTGCGGACGGGAGGATACAGAATTCAGCACAAACTGGAGCGGTGGACCGGCGAGGGGGAAGGCGGCCGCTGAAGAGACAGTGAGCCGCGGAGGGTGGCGGTGGTTGAGAGTTGTTGCTGGATGCTCTTGGAGTGTTGGAGCCCGGAGGTGTCAGTGTCTTCCTTCGAGGTGGAGGCGGGGCCTAATCTGGGTGAAGAGTGGAGGAATCGCCGTTCCGTGGAGAGGTCAGCTGAGGCACGGCTAGGAGAGAAGCTGCATGCTACAGAGATTTGAAAGGTAGTGCAGTTCGTTATATAGAATATTACATTAACAGCACAGCTTTGAAAGTTAGACTATCTGCAGCTGGTTTTAGGCTGCTTTGGCCCACGCCCTACTCCTTTTCTTTAAAAAGGACTGATTTTTTGAAGAGGAGCATCTGCAGGTAGAGTGAAGGAGAAGAAAGGATTGGAAAAGACAAAAAAGACTGGTGGGGTGCCTGCGGGTCACAGACTGAGGGGACAGCTTAAGTGCAGAGCTCCATTGGGCCTGGATCTGAGTGAGTGAATCCTATAGAATTGTGGCATTTGGAGGGGTGCCTCGAGGGGGAAAGGTCCCTGAGGAATGCCACCAAAGAAAGGATTGGAGAGATTCCGGTATTCAACGGAGCAAGGGAAAAAAAACCTTGGTGGCATCGGCGGGGACTGAGAGGAGTGGAACAAAGATGGTGGCGAGTCCGGTGGGGGCCAGGGAGGACCAGGCTGAGGAGGGCTCTGAACCTGGTGACATCGCAAGAAGGGAAATGGCGGATTGGTTTCAGGACCTGAAGGCTGATTTGGCAGGGTATACAAACTGCCCTGAGAGAAATTAGGGCTGAAATTAGTGATTTGGGAACGCGTGTCAGTGAGGTGGAGGAGGGGATGGAGACGTCTAAGCAAGATGTGGGAAAAATCCGCAAAGTGGTGAACGAGGACACGCGGGAGTTAAAACAACTCAGGGAGCAGGTGGAGGACCTGGAGAATAGGTCACGCCGCAATAACCTGCGATTTAAGGGAATTCCTGACTCTGATATATTTAACAATTGCGAAGCAGTGATTCAGGAACTGCGGGTTCATTTTGAATGGGTAGAACGGGACCCAAGTTCTGGACCTTGGAATTCAGAGAGCGCATAGAGTGGCTGGCCCGCAGCGAGACGCTCGCCAGAGGGACATTGTGGTATGTTTTGCTGACTTTCCCATGAAGGAGAAGATATTGACCAAAGCAAGGCAGCAAAAGAAATTATTTGGAAAATTGTAAGATTGGAGTGTTCCAAGTCTTGGCCTGGACTACACTGCAAAAGCGTCTTTCCTTCAGAGAAGCCACGACATATATGAGGTCAAAGGGGGTCCGATATAAGTGGCTATTTCCATTTGGGATGTGGCTAACAGTGGATGGTAAATCCCATAAAGTCAAGACACTGGAAGAGGCATGGGCAACACTGCGTTCGCTGGGGTGTAAAGATGTTCCCATTCAGAAGGAGTTGCGGGAGATTACCAGGGAACCCAGAATGGATTTGGCGTGGCAGAAGGTGGTGGAGTGGGGAAAGTCTAATAAGCAAGCTTAATGAGGGACCACAGATTTGTATGTACTGATGGTGAAATGCTCGAATCAGTGGGGAGGATGGTGGAGGAATATGGGTTGCATGAAAGTAAGGGGTGTGGGTGAAGTAGGGTGCTGGGAGGGATAGGGATTAGCGTTGGGGAGGTTATAGTTTGGGAGAGTGAGTGGGTTCCTTGTAGGATGGCTGATTTACTGACAGATCAGCTATAGGGAAGGGGAGGGGTTGGGGATCAGTTGGAGCAGAGCAGTGTGGATTTGGAACAGGGGGAGGGCAGAGATTGTGTGTGGGGAAGGGAGAGACTTTATTGGTGGGAACATGGAATGTAAAGGGCTAAATAACCAGGGAAGCATAGTAGAGTATTTAAGGAGCTGGGTAGGTTGAAATGGGATGTGACGTTTTTGCAAGAAACTCATTTAAGACGAGGGATGTTCACCTGTTGCGTCGTAGGCCTTTTCAGGAAGTGGTGGTATTTCAGGGAATAGGGCCAAAACGGATGGGGGGAGTGGCTATCCTGATAAGACAAACTTGTGGTATTGTGATTAATGAGGTGTTTCGGGATACTAGTGGGCGTTGTGTGGGTATTAGAGGGTGGTTGCAGGGGAAGGAGTTGACATTGATTAATATTTATGCTCTGAATGTGGGGCAGAGGGACTTTTTTCAAACATTAAGGGCAGAAATCTCGGGATTTGTAGGAGGGCAGGTTGTGGTGGGAGGGGGACTTTAATATTGCTCCAGATGCGAGATTAGATCATTTGACAGGAGGGGGCAGCAGAGTGGCCCTGGGAGAAAAGCATTGTTGGAGGTTGTTACATGGGGTGCAGCAGAATTATACCTTTTACTCGCATGCGGCACAGACTTATTCCCGGATAGATGGGTTATGGGTGCATCACAATGGTTGGCAAATGGTGGGGGCTGCTGAGATAGAGACCATGTGTGTTTCCGACCATGCACCAACATGGATTAAATTAATTGGGTTGGGACAATGCAGGAGATAAGGAGTCTGGAGACTCAATGAATCACTGCTTGGGGATGAGAAAGTGCGAGAAGATATTCGGCACACTATTCAAGAATATCGACACTTTAATGACAATGGGGAAGTAACAGATGGGGTGCTTTGGGATGCGCTGAAGGTGGTGGTGAGGGGTGTTTTGAATAAGTGGGGGGTCGCTCAAGCAAAGGGAAGGGGGGCAGCATGCGCTGACATTGCAGAAGAGGTTGCATTTAGAACAGAGGCACAAAAGAAACCCTACGCGGCAGGTAGGGGCAGAACTTAAGCAAGTGAGAGGGGAAATACAATTGCAGATGGCAGAGGTGGAATTCAGGAGAACTAAGCTCAGGCAGCAATATTTTGAGTTTGCCAATAAATCCAGTGCAATGTTGTCCATTATTTGCGGGCGCGGAGAGGGTGTTCACTTATTCAGAAGTTGAGGGATGAGAGGGGAGGTTGCCATTATGCTGACGCAGACATTGAGAACGTGCTGGGGTGGCTACATCTAGACAGCGTGCTGGTGTGGAAATGGGCAACACTATGGTGGAGGATGGCTACATCTAGAGAACATGCTGGGGTGGAAATGGGAAACACTATGGTGGAGGGTGGCTACATCTAGAGAATGTGCTGGGGGGAAATGGGCAGCACTGTGGTGGAGGGTGGCTACATCTAGTGAACATGCTGGTATGGAAATGTGCAACACTATGGTGGAGGGTGGCTACAGCTAGAGAACGTTCTGGGGTGGAAATGGGCAGCACTACGTGTGGAGGGTGGCTACATTTAGTGAACGTGCTGGTGTGAAATGGGCAACACTCTGGTGGAGGGTGGCTACATCTAGAGAACGTGCTGGTGTTGTAATGTGCAACACTATGGTGGAGGGTGGCTACATCTAGAGAACGTGCTGGTGTGGAAAAGGGCACACTATGCTGGAGGGTGGCTACATCTAGAGAACGTGCTGGTGTGGACATGGGCAACACTATGGTGGAGGGTAGCTACATCTAGTGAACATGCTGGGGTGTAAATGGGGAACACTATGGTGGAGGATGGCTACATCTAGTGAACGTGGTGGTGTGGAAATGGGCAACACTATGAGTGGCTACATCTAGAGAATGTGCTGGGGTGGACATGGGCAACACTATGGTAGAGGTGGCTACATCTAGAGAACGTTCTGGGGTGGAAAAGGGCAACACTATGGTGGAGGGTGGCTACATTTAGAGAATGTTCTGGGGTGGAAATGGGGAGCACTATGGTGGAGGGTGGCTACATCTAGTGAACATGCTGGGGTGTAATGGGGAACACTATGGTGGAGGATGGCTACATCTAGTGAACATGCTGGGGTGTAAATGGGGAACACTATGGTGGAGGGCTACATCTAGTGAACATGCTGGGGTGTAAATGGGGAACACTATGGTGGAGGATGGCTACATCTAGTGAACGTGGTGGTGTGAAAATGGGGAACACTATGGTGAGGATGGCTACATCTAGTGAACGTGGTGGTGTGGAAATGGGCAACACTATGAGTTGCTACATCTAGAGAATGTGCTGGGGTGGACATGGACAACACTATGGTGGAGGGTGGCTACATCTACATCTAGAGAACGTTCTGGGGTGGAAAAGGGCAACACTATGGTGGAGGGTGGCTACATCTAGAGAACGTGCTGGGGTGGAAAAGGGCAACACTATGGTGGAGGTGGCTACATCTAGAGAACGTGCTGGTGTGGACATGGACAACACTATGGTGGAGGATGGGTACATCTAGAGAACGTTCTGGGGTGGAAAAGGGCAACACTGGTGGAGGGTGGCTACATCTAGAGAACGTTCTGGGGTGGAAAAGGGCAACACTGGTGGAGGGTGGCTACATCTAGAGAACGTTCTGGGGTGGAAAAGGGCAACACTATGGTGGAGGTGGCTACATCTAGAGAACGTTCTGGGGTGGAAATGGGGAGCACTGTGGTGGAGGGTGGCTACATCTAGTGAACATGCTGGGGTGTAAATGGGGAACACTATGGTGGAGGATGGCTACATCTAGTGAACATGGGTGTGGAAATGGGCAACACTATGAGTGGCTACATCTAGAGAATGTGCTGGTGTGGACATGGACAACACTATGGTGGAGGGTGGCTACATCTAGAGAACGTTCTGGGGTGGAAAAGGGCAACACTGTGGTGGAGGGTGGCTACATCTAGAGAACGTTCTGGGGTGGAAATGGGGAGCAGTATGGTGGAGGGTGGCTACACTTGCTCAGGAAGGTTTAATTGCTACTGTTTTTTTGATCATCTGATTATTTTGTCCTGCAGTGTCTGCTCCAGGAACAGGATACTTATTGACACAGCTATTTCTTCTCAGATACAGGTATTGCACTCAACTTTTTTACAATTTGTGACCAAGCTTGTTCTAAGAAACTTTTGGGCATTCTTTTGACTCTGTTTCTAATTATTGAGAACAGTTGCAAGTGTGAAAGGACCTTGATTTATTTACATCATATCCATACTTGAGTAAGTTTTGACTAAAAGGAATAAGAATGCGGATCAATTCCAAGAAGGAAGGGAACTAGCAGAGCTATTCTGTGCAACTCCAGACTCTGTCCTATTAGGCGAAGTGCCAAATGCATAGCTTAAAAAAATTTGTAGTGCTGTTTTTTCAGTAATTCTACCACAAATAATGTATTTTAAAATGAAAATTCAGAGAGTGCTACTATCCCCCAGGATTTTGCTTTACATGCATGCTTGAAATTAGTCATACCATATCTTAAGTTACCTACACATGTACATGAACGCTAGATTAAAAATAAATCCTATTATTAGCGTGTCAGAGGTTGAGAAAATGCTTCTTATGTTGGCAGCCTTTAGCACCATCATGATGACACTGACATTGTTAAAGGAGCCTTATCATTGCTTACTCTGATGAATCACAGCATTTAACTTTCCTTCATCATTTACAAAGAAATGATCTATTTTCCTGCTAATGCTGTCTTACAGTTCAGCTCCCTCATTCTGAGAGACTGCACTTTACCCAAACATGTTTGTACACCGAGTCGTTATAAGACAGAAAAGAAGAGACAACGCGATAGTTATCATTGCTTTAATTGAGTAATAGTGTCGAGTACAATATTTTTCATGTACATATATTACTATGTACTTATAATTTGTATACAAAAGTCCCATATTTCCACCTTCAATGTGTACTTGGACACCAGTTTGGGCGATCAGTTCATTCACAAGGATGAGAATATTCTTGTCCAAACTGTTAGAATATACATTTAACTCATGCCTGCTGGGAGCTGTGCAAGAAATCCTATACTTTTATTAAAAACTGGCAGTACAGATACTGCTGTGTTTAATGCCTCTTCAGACCACTGGCTAATATATTAGCAAAAGTTTTGCTTAGGCAAAATTTGAATAAAAACTATGGACTATTTATTGCTGGCTTGGTGGAGCGATATGTAGAGATTATTATAAACACATGCATCTTTCTTCAAGAATTTAAATCTCTTATTAACTCAGCATCATTCACACCTTGTAAGAAAGCAGATATTCTGTGCTTCCTGATTCCAGACACCTTTGAAAACATGGCTTTGAGCTAGCTCAGTGTCTGGGTTGAACGCTTGATGGAGAGGGATCTTCACTCAGTTGCTGGCTTGTGTAATGCAAAAGCAGCATTCACAGCCCTTGGTGGGGGGGGGGGGGGGGGGGTGGAAAAGTCATAGTCACATTGCAATGGCTGATTCAGAAGAGTCCTGCTGCACAGGCCTATCCCAGGACAGGGCTGCCGAGAGGGGGGGCAGGGGGCAAGATTTCCCGGGCTGGCCTCCAAGGGGGGCCCAGTGCCAGAAGGTTCTGCTCCCTTGGTCTGTTTTATCTCCTGTATGTTGGGACCCAGGTGATTGCATTAACTTGATAACCCGGGTCCCAGCACACAGGAGCAGGAGAGTGACAGACCAGAGAGGAACAGATGCAGGAAAGGGCGGCAGCCCAAGTGGAGGAAGGTTATGGCTGTGACATCCCTGCCTTGGGCCTGGCTGTGTCTCTTGGTGGACCTGCCCCATGACGTTTGTACCAAGGGCAGGGCTAAAGTAAGCTGAGGGAGGAAAGAAAATAGGGGACCCCCCCCCCAGGTAGTTGTGAATGAAACTCGAGGCACCAGATCCCCAGCCTTGGATGTAACTGTGTTGAAAGGAGGAAAACTGAGGTAAGAAATAAAACCAGAATCTCTCCCGAGACCCAGAGCAATTGGGAAAAATACTGTCTTTCTTCTACTTTAGAATTGCATTGCAGGAACATTGGGTATAAATCCTTCAATACAGCAATGTAAAAAATCACATCACAACAGAGACATTCTAGTCACAGCACAGTATAAAAACTATAGCACAGTGCAGGAATGCTGTGTTACAGGACAGAATAAAAATCACATTATAGCACAGGAGCCCTCCTGTGTCACAGTGAGGAAGTCCCACATCACAGCACAGGAATCCCAACTGTCTTTTTGCCATATTGCAGAGAAGCTGGGAAAGAGACTGACATGTCCAGAAAATTAGCAATGCAAGCAAGCACTTCCTGTGAAACTGGTGGTAACTGAGCTGTCTTGCGTTTGATGCTGAGGAGGTGGGAAGGAAACATTTTCTTAGACTTTGATAACCAATAAGAATCAGGTGCATCAAAGCAGGAGAAACATGTTTCCTGTCCGTTCTGTTAGCTGCATGAACTTTTCACTTGATATGAACTACCTGCACTGACAAGTAGGAACTGTTATTCTTGGAGTCCATTTTCTGCTCTTGAGGAACCTTGGGACCCAGTGGTAGGAAGAGAAGATCAAAAGACAGGAAGTAGAGAAGGGGTGAAAAGGATGATGTGGAATAGAAGATAAGGCAATCTGGAGCAGGGAAGACAAAAGAAAGGAGTATGAAGAGGATAAATACATGGAAAGGAAGGAGGCTGCATGTGCTGTCAGACACAGTGGCAAGTGTTGATAAAATGAGAAGAGTGATTTAGGAAGGAAGAGAAAATCTACCACTCCATTTCTTTGGCAACCGTAGGCAGTCAGCTCAGGTTTTCAGAATTTAGGTTTGCATTCACACTGCTTCAATTGTATGTAAATTTAGGTCATGCATCCTGTTTTAGTGTCCACAGTAGCTAGAGGTTGCATACCTTGTTTTTCAAGATGCTCAGGGATAAAAAGGTCAGAGCAGATGCCTCCTACTATGCGGCACAGGAATTCCTTCTTGTATATGCTGACTTTTCAACCCATTTCTCACAGCTCAGGAATCCTCTGCAGATACAGTGATGTCAACACATTGTTAGGGAGACCTTTCTCTGGGTACCTTCAGTACTTTTCACTGTTACAGTGGGGCACTGAACCTCATGCAAAATAATTTTCAGTATGCATATGGTAAACATTTCAGTGTGCACAACATTTTTTTCAGCATGCCAACTACTACTACTACTATTTGTCATCGGTATAGCACTAATAGATGTTCACATACACATGAGACATTCCCTGCCCATGGAGCTTACAGTCTATTCAAGACAGACAAACAGGACAAATAAAAATTAGAGAATTTAAATTTTTATCGGAATGAATACAATTACATGGATATGAACAGGTGAACAAGAGGTTAAGATAGGCTTAGGCTGAATTTGAACAGGATCAGAGAGGGGGCATGAAACACTGACTCAGGAAGTTTATTTCAGGGAATATGGCTCAGTAAAGTGGAATTTACAGAGGAAAAAAAAGCACAGATAATAGTGATGTAGTTGTTGATTGGAGTCCCCAAGGAAAGATGAGAAATATAACAGGGGATGTAATGAGTTGCTGCAGGATAAATGTGTTTGTAAGTGACCAAAATCAGTTTGAATTGATGGCAGATATAGATAGGGGAGCCATTGTAGTCACTGGAGAAGAGGGTCACCTGAGTGTAGCACACTGTCAAAATATAATTTATCTAAAAAATTTCTAATCCGCTATATCCTCAGTTTCAGGTGGAGTACAGGATTGCATACATAATATTAGACAATTATAAATTAAAGGGTAAAGGGTCATGGCCTTGATATATGCCACCTTCTGTGGTACAACCAAAGTGGTTTTATATATTCTATGCAGGTACTTTTTCTATCCCTACTAGGTTCACAATATGTTGAATAAAATAAGATGCAATTCCTTCATTAAAAATAATAGTCTGCCAGCTGAGTGGAGTTGAATGGGTGGATGTGGAGCGTCTGTTTGCGCTTTCCAGGGGTGCTGGGACCGGGGCGGGCATGCAATGGGGCTACAATGTGGTGGGTTTGAGGCGAATCGGAGAGGGTTTTTCTTCACGCGACGTGTGGTTGAACTCTGGAATTCATTGCCAGAGAATGTGGTAAAGGCGGTTAGCTTAGCGGAGTTTAAAAAAGGTTAGGACAGCTTCCTAAAGGAAAAGTCCATAGACCGTTATTAACTGGACTTGGGGAAATCCACTATTTCTGAGATAAGCAGTATAAAATGTTTTGTACATTTTGGGGATCTTGCCGGGTATTTGTGACCTGGATTGGCCACTGTTGGAAACAGGATGCTGGGCTCGATGGACCTTTGGTCTTTCCCAGTATGGCAATACTTATGTACTTATGCATACTTAGATCTCAATTTCAGCTGTAAATGACTTACCAAATAAATCTGCCTTCAAATGCTTTCTAAAAATACAAAAATAATCTAGCAGTCTGCTCTGGTTAAAAAAAGCTAAAAGATTCAGTGGCAAAGGTTAGGACAGTAAATCAAGCATGGATGTTGTTTAAAAATACCATCTTAGAAGCCCAGACAAGATGTATTCCAAGTATTTACAAATGTGGAAAGAAGACAAAATTACAGCCCATGGTTAAAAGGTGAAGCAAAAAAGGCTATTATAGCCAAAAGAGCATCCTTCAAAGAATGGAAAAAGGCCCCAAATTAAAATAAGAAGCAAAATAAGCACTGCCAAGTTAGATGCAAAGCATCGGTAAAGAAGGCTAAAACAGAATATGAAGAGAAACTTGCCACAAAGGCAAAAACTCACAGTAACAACTTTTTCACGTACATCAGAAGCAGAAAGCTTGCAAGGGAATCCATGGGACCGTTAGATCATGAAGGAGCAAAAGGGGCACTCAGGGAGGACAAGGCCATAGTAGAGAGACCGAATGAATTGTTTGCTTCGGTTTTTATTGATGCAGAGGAACTGAAAGAAGCTTGGTGAATCTGGAAGACATACTGAGCCAAATTGACAAATTAAAGAGTAGTAAATTACGTGGACTGGATGGCATGCATCCAAGGGTACTGAAAGAGCTCAAACATGAAATTGCTGATCTACTGTTAGTAATCTGTAACCTGTAGTTGAAAATCATCTGTAGTACCTGAATGAAGATTGAAGGGTGGCCAATATAACACCGATTTTTAAAAAGGGTTCTGGGGTGGTCTGGGAAATTACATACCAGTAAGCCTGACGTCAGTGCCAGGTAAAATAGTGGAAACTATTATAAATAATAAAATTAAGGAATACATTGATAACATGGTTTAATGGGACAGAGTCAGCATGGATTCAGCCAAGGGAGGTCTTGCCTTACCAATTTGCTTCATTTCTTTGAAAGTGTGAATAAATATGTTGATAAAGGTAAGCCGGTTGATGTAGTGTATCTAAATTTTCAGAAATCTTTTGACAAAATTCCTCATGAGACACACCTGAGAAAATTAAAGAATCATGCGATAGGAGGCAATGTACTTTTGTAAAACCATGTTGCCTTGGATCTTGTAACTCATTGGATTCCAGGAAATGTACTATCCTTTCCTTCAGGAATGCTTCCATTACTTCCTCATTACCTCTCTACCCTTATCTCCCCTTACGCTCCTACCCAAAACCTCCGCTCACAGGACAAATCCCTCTCTCTGCACCCTTCTCCACCACCGCCAATTCCAGTCTCCGCCTTTCTGCCTCGCCTATGCTTGGAATAAACATCCTGAGCCCATATGCCAAGCCCCCTCCCTGCCCATCTTCAAATCCTTGCTCAAAGCCCACCTCTTCAATGTCGCCTTCAGCACCTAACCATGATACCTCTATTCAGGAAATCTAGACTGCCCCAATTTGATTGTCTCCACATTTTGTCCATTCGATTGTAAGCTCCTTTGAGCAGGGACTGCCCTTCTTTGTTAAACTGTACAGCGCTGCGTAACCCTAGTAGCGCTTTAGAAATGTTAGGTAGTAGTAGTAGTAACTGAAGTGAGGCTTACTGGCCTGTAGTTTTCCACTTCTTCCCTGTCACCATTTTTGTAAAGAGGGACCACATCCACCCCAATCCCGCAGAACCTCTCTTGTCTCCAAGGATTTATTCAAGTCTATTAGAGGACCTGCTAGAACCTCTCTAAGTTCCCTCAATATCTTGGGATGGATCCCGTCTGATGCCATTGTTTTGTACACCTTCAATTTTTCAAGTTGTTCATAAACGCATTCTTCCATGAATGGTGTGATATCTACTCCATTCTTGTGGATTAGGAATTGGTTATTGGACAGAAAACAGAGAGTAAGGTTAAATGGCCATTTCTTTCAATGGAGGAGGGTGAATACTGGAGTGCCGCAGGGACCTGCACTGGAATCAGTGCCTTTTAACATATTTAGGAAAGAAATGAAAATCTACTTTTTCACAAAAAATCTATAACACAAAATATCAACACACCACCACTAAGTGCTTTCTACTTGCACGTGGGTAATACTAAGTGCTTTCAAAATGAGCCTCAGTACTTAGCTAGAAATCAAAATTTCATTGTTTCAAGATTGAATGGTAGTTGATTATTAGCCATCCATAATTGAATTATCTGCAGGCATGTCCTAATTCTTAAGAAAGAATCATCAAGGTATTATTATTTATTGCATTTGTATCCCACATTTTCCCACCTATTTGCAGGCTCAATGTGCTTACAGAGATTTGTTATGATGTTTAAAAGGAAAAAATTATCATCTGCGTACAGCCTATGTCATATTCATCTCTTTCAAAATTAAACAGAGAGGTTGCATATAGATATTCAAAAGAAGAGCTGAGAGTAATGAGCCAGGGTGAAGAGCAGAACATGACTTGTCAAAAAACTACTGTTTGAGTTCTGTCTGAAAAATATGGCTGAAACTATGCAGTCAAATGTCCTCCCATACCAGCAACTATCAACCTATCAAGAAAAGCATTGAAGCCACTGTGGTATCTAAGGAAGCCACCATGTACCTATCACCCCTATGAAATCCCAATCTAAAGTTTTGTTATGTTGAGTACTTGTAGCCCGCCTACTCCCTCCAATAGGTTCAAGTGGGTAACACTAACAAAAATCTGACTACAAACATCAGGATAAGAAATTAAGGGCTCCTTTTACAAAGCCACGCTAGTGATTCCAGCGTGGCAATTTATTTATTAGGATTTATTTACCGCCTTTTTGAAGGAATTCACTCAAGGCGGTGTTACCGTAAGAATAGATCAAACATGAGCAATAGACAATTAGAGCAGTAAAAATATTCGAACAATACAAAGTATGGCATGGTATACTACTTGCAATGACAACTAGAACATTAAAATTGGTAGTGAAGGGTAAGGCAAAGTTGTAACATATGAACCATCTTTCTGACCTCATGTGCAACTTTCTTCAAATCAATCACCTTACTTTCTAATTCTTTCTACTTTCTTACTCATCTATATTATCTCAACTAGGTGGAGGTGGATAACATATCCCGCTGCAGTATGTGCAGCCCGAGTCAATCCTTGTGTGTGGGAGTGAGACTAACAAGTTAGTGATATGCAATTTATCCTTAAAAGCGAGCGTGTACCGGAAGATTGAAGGGTGGCCAATGTAACGCCCATTTTTAACAAAGGTTTCCAGGGGAGATCCGGGAAATTATAGACCGGTGAGATCTGACGTTGGTGCCGAGGAAAATGTTAGAGGCTATTATTAAAAACAAAATTACAGAGCACATCCAAGGACATGGATTACTGAGACCAAGTCAGCACGGCTTTAGTGTGGGAAAATCTTGCCTGACCAATTTACTTCAATTCTTTGAAGGAGTAAACAAACATGTGGACAAAGGGGAGCCGGTTGATATGTGTATCTGGATTTTCAAAAGGCGTGTGACAAGGTACCTCATGAAAGACTACAGAGGAAATTGGAGGGTCATGGGATAGGAGGAAAAGTCCTATTGTGGATTAAAACTGGTTGAAGGATAGGAAACAGAGAGTGGGGTTAAATGGGCAGTATTCACAATGGAGAAAGGTAGTTAGTGGGGTTCCTCAGGGGTCTGTGCTAGGACCGCTGCTTTTTAATATTTTATAAATGATTTAGAGATGGGAGTAACTAGCGAGGTAATTAAATTTGCTGATGACACAAAGTTATTCAAAGTTGTTAAATTGCGACCCAGGCGAAAGGAAATAGAGTTGGTGCTGCAAGGTATGTTTAGTGCATGCAAGACTATTCTACAGACGTGAATAGACCCGATCCACCGGTGTATTGGCACTGGAGGAATCAGACACATGAGTTGGCCATCTGGGAAGCCAGAGAGGCGAAGGGAGCCCCGAAAAGAAAAAAACAGTTCATGTCAATATGGGGCCGATATATGCAAGGACTTAGTCCACGGGGGCGAAGTTTGCTCCTTAATCTTGTGTGAGTTGCCTTGGCAGTACACATGGTCTGAATGTTTAAACCCACTATCCCCAATATTGGTTGGCACACACAGAGGGAAGGGGGAGGGAGGGGAGGAGGGGAGGGGTGGAAGAGAGGGTAGGGGGGAGGGGGAGGAAAACGTATATAAAAATTTGATGATGGTCTGTTCAACACTTATATGTGATGTTCCATTGTACTGTTGAAGTTTAATATTTTATGGTATCTGTAATACCATGTTTATTTCCTCATCAATAAAAATGTTGAAACATAATGTGAGCAAGTGCAAAGTGATGCATGTGGGAAAGAGGAACCTGAATTATAGCTACATAATGCAAGGTTCTATGTTAGGAGTCACAGACCAGGAAAGGGATCTAGGCGTCGTCATTGATGATAAGTTGAAACCCTCTGCTCAGTGTGCTGCGGCAGCGGCAAAGAAAACAAATAGAATGTTAGGTATTAGGGAAAGAATGGAAAATAAAAACAATGTTATAATGCTTTTGTATTGCTTCATAATAACATAACATAGTACATAGTAGATGACGGCAGAAAAAGACCTGCACGGTCCATCCAGTCTGCCCAACAAGATAACTCATATGTGCTACTTTTGTGTATACCCTACTTTGATTTGTACCTGTGCTCTTCAGGGCACAGACCGTATAAGTCTGCCTAGCACTATCCCCGCCTCCCAACCACCAACCCCGCCTCCCAATCTTGACTAAGCTCCTGAGGATCCATTCCTTCGGCACAGGATTCCTTTATGCTTATCCCACACTTGTTTAAATTCCGTTACCGTTTTCATTTCCACCACCTCCCGCGGGAGGGCATTCCAAGCATCCACTACTCTCTCCGTGAAAAAATACTTCCTGACATTTTCTTGAGTCTGTCCCCTTCAATCTCATTTCATTTCCCTCTCGTTCTACCATCTTCCCATCTCCGGAAAGGTTTGTTTGCGGATTAATACCTTTCAAATATTTGAACGTCTGTATCATATCACCCCTGTTTCTCCTTTCCTCCAGAGTATACATGTTTAGTTCAGCAAGTCTCTCCTCATACGTCTTGTAACGCAAATCCCATACCATTCTCGTAGCTTTTCTTTGCACCGCTTCATTCTTTGAATATTCTCGAATATTGTGTTCAATTCTGGTCATCGCATCTCAAAAAAGATATAGTGGAATTAGAATGGTACAGAGAAGGGTGATGAAAATGATAAAGGGGATGGGACGACTTCCCTATGAGGAAAGCTGAAGCGTCTAGGGCTTTTCAGCTTGGAGAAAGATGGCTGAGGGATTTGATAGAGGTCTATAAAATAATGAGTGGAGTGGAACGGGTAGACGTGAATCGCTTGTTTATTATTTCCAAAAATACTAGGACTAGGGGCATGCAATGAAGCTACAAAGCAGTAAATTTAATATGAATTTGAGAAAATATTTCTTCACTCAACTTGTAATTTAACTCTGGAATTTGTTGCCAGAGAACGTGGTTAAGGCGGTTAGCTTAGTGGGTTTAAAAAAGGTCTAGATGGCTTCCTGAAGGAAAAGTCCATAGAACATTATTAAACTGACTTGGGGAAAAATCCACTGCTTATTTCTGGGATAAGCAGTATAAAATGTTTTGTACTTTTGGGGATCTTGCCAGGTACTTGTGACCCTGGATTGGCCACTGTTGGAAACAGGATGCTGGGCTTTATGGACCTTTGGTCTGTCCCAGTATGGCAATACTTATGTACTTACGATTTTTAGCATAAGAAATTTAGTGTAACCAATCTTCTTTTAAATAATCTACACTGGTTAAAGCTGGAGTTTAGATTTCAGTTTCAGCTTGCTAAGGGCCCGTTTTAGTAAGACGCGCTACGGGCCTCTTTAGCGCATGCTAAACACTAGAGACACCCATATATTCCTATGGTGTCTTTAGCGTTTAGCAGACATTTAGCGCAGTTTAGTAACAGGGCCCGTAGTGTATAGTTTGAACTCTGAAATGGTTGGCAAACTCCTTTGTTTCTGACTAATAGGAATCATTTGAGAAGTTTTAAAAATGTATCTCAATTTTTCCATCTGCGAAGAAGGTGACGCTAAAATCTACATGGAAATGTTCATTTACATATCAAGGAGTCAAAATGTGTAATAGTTTACCTGTTGAAATAGGTTTAATTATGCCTTATATTCTTTTCCATAAAGCTCTTAAAACATATTTCTTTTCATTTTAGTGATTTTAATGTATGTTAATTTAACAGATAGGTGAACAATACACTCTCCTATTTTGATTATAAACCCATGGCTTAATACAATAGAACTGCAAAACATGCTTCCGTTGCCTGTTTATCCAAATACGTTACTACATGTGTCAAAACTGCATTCCACATTATTGGCTGCTGCATGCCATGCTACCTGGTATGTTATAGCTGTGGAATGTGCAGTATGTTTTTTCTAGCAAAAAAGGTGCCGGTACTCAAATGCTAGGCCACCCTTTAGGGGTGGGATGATCTCTGAGGGACCCACCCCACCATAGCCAGGCCCCCTGCAACCAGTCACAGAATCTCTGACAAGGCAGAATTGGTTTGTAGAGCCCGAGCTCTTTGAATAAAACTTGGGGTCCATGGGTCATTTTAGCACACAACGGAAAAGGTGCCCGTACTGAGTACCCCCAAGTACCCCCATCAAAAAGCCCTGGAATGTGCAAGACTTAACTGGTTTGAAATTAACATCGGCTTGGACTTAGCTGATTTCGGAAACAACTCTTATTTCAACTTGGCGGCAGGTGAATGACCAAACACATTTTCCATCTCAACAATTAATTACACTGGTAGATAACAATATCCTTTGTCCATATAAACCTATAGCTCATTTTTTGCCAAACGTGGACTTAGCGGTTTTGGAAATAAGCCCCTTAAATTGCAGATTTACTGTTGGTAATCATCAAAATTGTCTAT
This sequence comes from Microcaecilia unicolor, assembly GCF_901765095.1. Classification (NCBI taxonomy): domain Eukaryota; kingdom Metazoa; phylum Chordata; class Amphibia; order Gymnophiona; family Siphonopidae; genus Microcaecilia; species Microcaecilia unicolor. The sequence goes on along the minus strand of NC_044031.1, from coordinate 771,873,719 downwards.
GGTACCTGAAGATCAGAAGATAGTCATCGTAATTCCAATTTTTATCACACTATTCCATACTCACCTGTTCGTATTCTCTGTTCAATAAATAACCATCGCTTAGACCTACCAGGTCCCAGACTTGCTCATTTAGATTCCACCCATCATGCTGCTTTCTTTTATGCTTCCCTTTTCACAGGAATTCTTTTCCACTATAAATCCATGCTGAATCATCATTTAGGAATTTTAAATCTAAACTAAAGACCTGGTTGTTCAAAATGCTTTATCTTTAACTGAATTTGTAGTGATTCATAACTACTGTCCTTTCTTTTCCCCTCAAATAGTCCCTCTTTTGTTCCCCTTCCCTTTTGATTGTGCTCCCTCCTTATAGATTTCAGGGTGATCCCGGAAACTACAGACCAGCAAGCCTACATCAGTGTTGGGTAAAATGGTGGAAACTATTATAAAGAACAAAATTATGGAACACAGAGACAAACATGGTTCAATGGACAGAGTCAATATGGATTCTGCCATGGGAGATCTTGCTTCATCAATTTGCTATATTTTTTGAGGGCATGAATAAATATATGGATTAAGCCAGTTGATGTAGTGTATCTAGATTTCCAGAAAGCTTTGAGAAAGTCCCTCATGGGAGACTCCTGAGAAAGTGAAAGAGCCATGGGATAGGTGTTAATGTTCTGTCTGGATTTGGAACTGGTTAAAAGAGAGAAAACAGAGAGTAGGGTTAAATGGACACTTCTCTCAATGGAGGAAGGTGAATAGTGGAGTGCCACAAGGGTCTGTACTGGGACCAGTGTTTTTGTTTATATTTATTTTTATTGCCAAAAAACAAAACAAACGTACACATAAAGCAAGGATACTGTTATTTGTTGTTGTTGTGGTGTCATAATTCCCTTCCCCCTAATAAAGACCCTCCCCCTCGCTAACCTTGCTTAAATAACAAGACAAGAATGTCAAGCATGGTGACTCAGTAAAGAATGACTGTTATGGTAACAATAACCTTCATGCAGAGATATCCCACCATCTCATATAGGGTGTCCATATTTTGGAAAACTGCAAAAGGTGTCCATGCTTTTTAGCTATGATCTTAGACATAAGACAATAATCCACCTTACTGAAAACCTGGGCAACTGAAGGTACTGTAGATGGTTTCCAATGTTTTTATTTATTTATGACATTTATAGCCCACAGTATTCCCACCCAAGGGCAGGCTCAATGTGGCGTACAAAAGTTAATAAGCAAACAATAGTACAAAATACAGGTCGCAAGAGGGAGAAAGAAATAACTGAGGAAGAAAGGAAGAGAGGGGAGGTGATAAATTATCACAGAGAGAGCCGTGGGTAAAAGGGTGGGGCACCAGAAGGGCTAACAGCATATGCTCTGCCAAAAAGGAAGGTCTTGAGTTGCTTCTTAAAGGTCGGGTGATCAGGAGTGAATTTGACCTCTCGAGGCAGCCCATTCCACCATTTGAGTGCTGAGATAAGGGAAAGAGGAACCATAGACGGTCTTATATTTGAGGCCACAAGGAACCGGGTAGTGGAGATTGAGGTACGAGCGGGCCGACCGTCGGGAATTCCTGGGCGGCAGGTTAATGAGAGTGTCCATATAGCAAGGGGCTTCTCCGTAGATGATTTTGTGCACCAATGCGCAGATCTTGACCGCGATGCGGTCCTTCACAGGAAGCCAATGCAGCCACTCACGTAGTGGTCTCGAACTTTCAAATCTCGATATGCCGAAGATGAGTCGAGCTGCTGTATTCTGAGCAGTTTGCAATTTTTTTAGGAGCCGGTTTGTACATTCCCCGTAGATACTGTTGCAGTAATCAAGACGGCTAATTACCAGGGACTGGACTAGATTGTGGAATACATCTCGAGGGAAGTAAGCCCAGGCCATACATATTCCGCAAATTAGAAAAGAAAGACGGAAGTCCAAAGACACCCGGCCTGGTTGAAAAGTGAGGTGAAGGAAGCTATTAGGGCTAAAAGAAACGCCTTCAGAAAATGGAAGAAGGAACCGTCTGAAAATAACAAGAAACAGCATAAGGAGTGTCAAAGCAAATGCAAGGCGCAGATTAAGAAGTCCAAGAGGGAGTATGAAAAAAAGATAGCATTAGAGGCAAAAAAAACATAGTAAAAATTTTTTTCAGTATATTAAAAGCAGGAAGCCGGCAAAAGAATCGGTTGGGCCGCTGGATGACCGAGGGGTAAAAAGGGGCGATCAAGGAAGACAAAGACGTAGCGGAGAGACTGAATGAATTCTTTGCTTCGGTCTTCACCGAGGAAGATTTGGGTGGGATACCGGTGTCGGAAATGGTATTTCAAGCGGACGAGTCGGAGAAACTTACTGACTTCACGGTAAACCTGGAGGACGTAATGGGGCAGTTCGGCAAACTGAAGAGTAGCAAATCTCCTGGACCGGATGGTATTCATCCTAGAGTACTGATAGAACTGAAAAAACGAGCTTGCGGAGCTACTGCTAGTGATATGCAACTTATCCTTAAAATCGAGCATGGTACCGGAAGATGGAGGGTGGCCAATGTAACGCCCATTTTTAAAAAGGCTCCAGGGGAGATCCGGGAAATTATAGACCGGTGAGTCTGACGTCGGTGCCTGGGAAAATGGTAGAGGCTATTATTAAAAACAAAATTACAGAGCACATCCGAGGACATGGATTACTGAGACCAAGTCAGCATGGCTTTGTGTGGGGAAATCTTGCCTGACCAATTTACTTCAATTCTTTGAAGGAGTGAACAAACATGTGGACAAAGGGGAGTCGGTTGATATTGTGTATCTGGATTTTCAAAAGACGTTTGACAAGGTACCTCATGAAAGGCTACAGAGGAAATTGGAGGGTCATGGGATAGGAGGAAATGTCCTATTGTGGATTAAAAACTGGTTGAAGGATAGGAAACAGAGAGTGGGGTTAAATGGGCAGTATTCACAATGGAGAAGGGTAGTTAGTGGGGTTCCTCAGGGGTCCGTGCTAGGACCGCTGCTTTTAATATATTTATAAATGATTTAGAGATGGGAGTAACTAGCGAGGTAATTAAATTTGCTGATGACACGAAGTATTCAAAGTCGTTAACTCGCGACAGGATTGTGAAAAATTACAAGAGGACCTTACGAGACTGGGAGACTGGGCGGCTAAATGGCAGATGATGTTTAATGTGAGCAAGTGCAAGGTGATGCATGTGGGAAAAAAGAACCCGAATTATAGCTACGTCTTGCAGGTTCCACGTTAGGAGTTACGGACCAAGAAGGGATCTGGGTGTCGTCGTCGATACACACTGAAACCTTCTGCTCAGTGTGCTGCTGCGGCTAAGAAAGCGAATAGAATGTTGGGTATTATTAGGAAAGGTATGGAAAACAGGTGTGAGGATGTTATAATGCCGTTGTATCGCTCCATGGTGCGACCGCACCTTGAGTATTGTGTTCAATTCTGGTCGCCGCATCTCAAGAAAGATATAGTAGAATTGGAAAAGGTGCAGCGAAGGGCGACTAAAATGATAGCGGGGATGGGACGACTTCCCTATGAAGAAAGACTAAGGAGGCTAGGGCTATACAGCTTGGAGAAGACACTGCTGAGGGGAGACATGATAGAGGTATATAAAATAATGAGTGGAGTGGAACAGGTGGATGTGAAGCATCTGTTCACGCTTTCCAAAAATACTAGGACTAGGGGGCATGCGATGAAACTATAGTGTAGTAAATTTAAAACAAATCGGAGAAAATTTTTCTTCACCCAACGTGTAATTAAACTCTGGAATTCGTTGCCGGAGAAGTGGTGAAGGTGGTTAGCTTAGCAGAGTTTAAAAAGGGGTTGGACGGTTTCCTAAAGGACAAGTCCATAAACCGCTACTAAACGGACTTGGAAAAATCCAAAATTCCAGGAATAACATGTATAGAATGTTTGTACGTTTGGGAAGCTTGCCAGGTGCCCTTGGCCTGGATTGGCCGCTGTCGTGGACAGGATGCTGGGCTCGATGGATCCTTGGTCTTTTCCCAGTATGGCATTACTTATGTACTTATGTACTTATGATACGCTTAAGCCTCCAAAGAGAGTAGAACATTTGCTTGACTGTAGAGTTCACATGCTGCTCCAACGTCAGAGATCTGTCAACCAGGACTTCCAAGATTTTTAGGGATGCCGAGATAGGCAGGACTAGCTCAGGAGTAATTAATGTAGGAGGCCTGAGTTTGCTATAGGGGGAGGAGAGGATCAAACAGTGTGTTTTCTCTGCATTGAGTTTAAATCAAAAGAATTGGCCCAGTCAAGCATGGTTTTAAAGCCTTGCCAAATCCTACAGGTAATTTCAGTTAGGTCTTTTTCAAAAGGGATGAAGATAGTGATATCATCTGCATAGATAAACGGGTTTAATCCCAGTTTAGAGAGAGCCGTTGCCAGAGGAATCAACATCTCATTGCGACTACTGTTTCACACCACAATCCGAGCCACTGTATAAATGTGAGCTAGAAGTTGGTAAAGCTCCTTCTTAGTGCCCGGTTGCCTCACATTCAAAGATAGGTATCTGGTGTAAGAGCAGGTAGCCCTGGGATACATCTGGGACCAGTGCTTTTTAACATATTTATAATGATCTAGAAATGGGAATGATGTGTAATGTTTCAAATTTGCATGTGACACAAAACTATTCACATTTGTGAAATTGCATGTGGACTGCATGAAATTGTAGGACCTTTGGAGGCTGGAAGACTTGGGCATTCAAATGGCAAATGAAATTTAATGTGGACAAGTATAAAGTGTCCAAATTATAGCTACATGATGCTAGGTTCCACATTAGGAGTCACCACTAAGGAAAAGGATTTATGGGTCATCCGTGACAATAGGTTAAAAATCTTCTGCTCAGTATGCAATGATGACCAAAAATCAAACAGGAGTATTAGAAAGCAACAGAGAATAATTCAAAGAGTAACATAATGCCTCTGTATTGCTCCATGGTGAGACCTCGCCTTAAGTATTATGTGCAGTTCGATCATTAAGCATATAGATATTTGGGTGGCTGGTGGACGTGAGGATCGCCTGGTGACTTGCCTGCCTGGTGCGAAGGTGGCGGACCTCACGCATCACCTGGATAGGATTTTAGATAGTGCTGGGGAGGAGCCGGCTGTCTTGGTACATGTGGGTACCAATGACATTGGAAAATGTGGGAGAGAGGTTCTGGAAGCCAAATGTAGGCTCTTAGGTAGGAAGCTCAAATCCAGATCCTCTAGGGTAGCATTTTCTGAAATGTTACCCGTCCCACGTGCAGGGCCCAAGAGATAGGCAGAGCTCCGGAGTCTCAATGTGTGGATGAGATGATGGTGCAGGGAGGAGGGTTTTAGATTTGTTAGGAACTGGGCAACGTTCTGGGGAAGGGGAAACTGACTGAAAATAATAAGGAATGTCAAGTCAAATACAAAGCGCTGATAAGGAAGGCTAAGAGGGACTTCGAAAAAAAGATTGCGTTGGAGGCAAAAACACATAGTAAAATATTTTTTAGGTATAGAAAAGCAGGAAGCTGACAAAAGAATCGGTTGGACTGGTAGATGACCGAGGAGTAAAAGGGGAGATCAGGGAAGACAAAGCCATAGCAGAGAGATTAAATGAATTCTTTGCTTCGGTCTTCACCGAGGAATATTTGGGTGGGATACCAGTGCCGGAAGTGGTATTCGAAGCTGACGAGTCAGAGAAACTTAATGAATTCTCTGTAATCCTGGAGGATGTAATGGGGCAGTTCTACAAACTGAAGAGTAGCAAATCTTCTGGACCAGATAGTATTCATCCCAGAGTACTGATAGAACTGAAAAATGAACTTGCGGAGCTATTGTTAGTAATATGTAATTTATCCTTAAAATCGAGCATGGTACCGGAAGATTGGAGGGTGGCCAATGTAACACCGATTTTAAAAAAGGTTCCAGAGGAGATCCGGGAAATTATAGACTGATGAGTCAGACGTCGGTGCAGGGCAAAATGGTAGAGACTATTATTAAGAACAAAATTACAGAGCATATTCAAAAGCATGGATTAATGAGACAAAGTCAACATGGATTTAGTGAAGGGAAATCTTGCTTCACCAATCTACTACATTTCTTTGAAGGGGTGAACAAACGTGGATAAAGGTGAGCCAGTTGATATTGTGTATCTGGATTTTCAGAAGGCGTTTGACAAAGTACCTCATGAAAGACTCCAGAGGAAATTGGAGAGTTATGGGATAGGAGGTAGTGTTCTATTGTGGATTAAAAACTGGTTAAAAGATAGAAAATAGAGAGTAGGGTTAAATGGTCAATATTCTCAATGGAGAAGGGTAGTAAGTGGGGTTCCCAAGGGGTCTGTGCTGGGACCACTGCTTTTTATCATATTTATAAATGACCTAGAGATGGGAGTAACTTGTGAGGTAATTAAATTTGCTGATGACAGAAAGTTATTCAAACTCATTAAATTGCGGGAGGATTGTGAAAAATTACAAGAGGACCTTACGAGACTGGGAGACTGGGCGTCTAAATGGCAGATGACGTTTAATGTGAGCAAGTGCAAAGTGATGCATGTGGGAAAGAGGAACCCGAATTATAGCTGCATCATGCAAGGTTCCATGTTAGGAGTCACGGACCAAGAAAGGGATCTAGGTGTCGTTGTTGATGATTATTTATTTATTTATTTATTGCATTTGTATCCCACATTTTCCACCTTTTTGCGGGTTCAGTGTGGCTTACAATATGAGTTAAATGTTGGAAATACAATTTGTTACCGATTGGTTATAGATTACATTTTGCATAATTATGCAAAACAATTGAAGTGTCGTTAAGGAATGTAACACTGGAGCATAAACATTGAAACATTCGAAGGAAACAATGGGAGCTTAGAGGGCGATAAAGAGGCATAAAGACATATGATATATATCTTTCTGTGATTGAAGGTATGAATGATGTGATGTTACAGGAATGAGAGTTCAGAGGTGAATGTGTGATGCATTCGTGAACAGTAGGTGTGGACTTTGTGTTTTGGTTCTTTCCGTAAATCTTTTCGAAAAGATGGGTCTTCAATGATCTGCGGAAGGAAGCTTGCTCGTTGATTGTTCTTAAGTTGCGTGGCAGTGTATTCCAATACTGCGTGCTCATGTGAGAAAAGGTAGATGCATGTAGCGCTTTGTATTTCACGCCTTTGCAGTTGGGGAAGTGGAGGTTTAGGAAGGTTCGGGATGATCTTTTGGCATTTCTGGGTGGTAAGTCTATTAACTCAGACATGTAGGCTGGGGCTTCACCGTGAATGATTTTGTGGACTAATGTGCATACTTTAAAAGTGATGCGTTCCTTTAGTGGAAGCCAGTGCAGTTTCTCTCGTAATGGTTTTGCACTCTCATATTTTGGCTTTCCAAAGATGAGTCTGGCTGCCGTATTCTGGGCTGTTTGAAGTTTTCTCAGTGTTTGTTCTTTGCAACCTGCGTATAGTGAGTTGCAGTAATCCAGATGGCTGAGCACGAGGGATTGCACTAGGCTGCGAAAGACGGATCTTGGGAAGTATGGTCTTATCCTTTTCAGTTTCCACATGCTGTAGAACATCTTTTTAGTTGTGTTGTTAGCATGAGTTTCGAGCACTAGGTGGCGGTCGATAGTGATTCCAAGGATTTTTTAGCGTTTCTGAGATTTGAAGGTTCAGGTTTGGTGTGTTTATAGCTGTGAATTCTTTTGTGTTGTATTGGGAGGTTAGTATTAGGCATTGAGTTTTTTCTGCGTTTAATTTCAGACGGAATGCATTTGTCCATGTGTTCATGATGTGTAGACTTTGATTGATTTCGTTGAAGATTTCGTTAATGTCTTGTTTGAAGGGGATGTATATTGTCACATCATCAGCGTATATATATGGGTTGAGGTTATGGTTTGATAGGAGTTTTGCCAGAGGGATCATCATTAGGTTGAAGATACATTGAAACCTTTTGCTCAGTGTGCTGCTGTGGCTAAGAAAGCAAATAGAATGTTAGGTACTATTAGGAAAGGAATGGTGTATACCCAGCAGACAGAACCTGGACCAACTTTGAGATAATATTGGAGGATCTTGTCTTCCAAACGCTCAAAAGATTTGCCAAATCTCATTGCAAATTAGATGTATGCCCAAATAACCTTATGGCATCCGCCCCTCATCAATTTATAATAGACCTCACGAATCATATAAACTATATGCTACAAAGTGGACTCTTCCCGTAGGAAAAAGGAAACATTCTACTCAGTCCTATACCCAAAGATGCAAAAAAGAGTGCCAGTGAACTAACCAACTACAGACCAGTAGCATCCATACCCTTAATAACCAAACTAACGGAAGGGATGGTAACAAAACAACTCACAAACTACTTAAACAAATTCTCAATACTACACGACTCCCAGTCAGGATTTCGGTTTAACCACAGCACAGAAGCAGTACTAGTTACGCTCATGAATAAATTTAAACAAATGATTGCAACTGGCAAGAATATACTACTGCTACAATTTGACATGTCTAGTGCCTTCAATATGGTTGATCATGGAATACTATTACATATCCTCGACTATTTCGGAATTGGAGGAAATGTTATCAACTGGTTCAAAGGATTCCTAACCTTACGATCATACCAAGTGACATCCAACTCGAATACATCAGCTACATGGATACCTGAATACGGAGTTCCACAGGGATCCCCCCTCTTACCGACTCTATTCAACCTAATGATGATACCCTTGGCGAAACTACTATCAAACCAAAACCTTAACCCATACATATACGCAGACGACATAACGATCTACATTCCATTTAAACAAGATCTAAAGGAAATTTCCAGTGACATCAACCAAAGCCTACATATCATGCACACATGGGCGGACGCATTCAAGCTGAAACTCAATGCAGAAAAAAACCAATGCCTAATACTCACCTCAAAACACAATACAAATAAATTCACCACCATTAACACACCAAAACTGAATCTTCCAATTTTGGACACCCTAAAAATTCTTGGAGTTACCATCGATTGACACCTAACACTTGAGAATCATGCGAGGAACACAACCAAGAAGATGTTCCATTCAATGTGGAAATTAAAAAGAGTAAGACCTTTCTTCCCAAGAACCGTCTTCCGAAACCTGGTACAATCACGAAAAAAGATGCACTGGCTCCCTCTCAAAGAACATATTACGTTCAAATTATGCACCCTAGTTCATAAAATGATTCATGGAGACGCACCAGCCTACATGTCAGACCTGATAGACCTACCACCCAGGAATGCTAAAAAATCATCCTGCACATTCCTTAACCTTCATCCCCCAAACTGTAAAGGTCTCAAATACAAACTAACGCATGTGTCAACCTTTTCCTACCTGAGCACACAATTCTGGAATGCGCTGCCGCAAAATTTAAAAACGACCTATGAACTAGCTAACTTCCGAATTCTACTGAAGACTCATCTCTTTAACAATGATCAACAAATATGAATTCCTGTACACATATCCAGAACTGCCTCCACAATATCTACTTGCCAAAATATTAGCTTGTTTTTTCATTGCCATACTACCCAAGATCCTTTTTCTATCACTAAATGTATATTTTCTTATATAATTCTGATATATTTCCTATATATTTCTTACTATGTTTGGTTGTAAGAATACTATCATGCTCTATCATTATCATGTTACCCAAAACCCTTCTGTCATCACTAAATGTATACTTTATCATGTATTTCCACTAATCATGATGTATTGTAAGCCACATTGAGCCTACAAAGAGGTGGGAAAATGTGGGATACAAATGCAACAAATAAATAAAACAAAAATGAGGATGTTATAATGCCCTTGTATCGCTCCATGGTGCGACCACACCTCAAATATTGCGTTCAATTCTGGTCGCCACATCTCAAAAAAAAAAAAAAAAGATGTAGTAGAATAACTGGAAAAAGGTACAGAAAATGGTGACCAAAATATACATACCTGCTTATAATCGAACGAGAATAACGCCCAAGTTCCGACCTAAATCGGGAGATGGGCGTTCTTCTCACAAAAACAAATAAAGCGGCATAATCGAAAGCCGAACTTTGGACGCTTTCAACTGCACTCCGTCGCGGATGCGGACAAAGTTGACGGGGGAGTGTCGGAGGCGTGGTGAAGGCGGAACTGGGGCGTGGTTATCACCCGAACAGAGATGGGCGCCCTTCGCCGATAATGGATGCGTTTGTAGCTAGAATTTAGGGCACTTTTCCTGGACCCTGTTTTTGACGAATAAGGCCCCAAAAAGTGCCCTAAATGACCAGATGACCCCCAGAGGGAGTCGGGGATGACCTCCCCTGACTCCCCCAGTGGTCACTAACCCCCTCCCACCACAACAAATGATGTTTCACAACTTTTTACTTTCACCCTCAAATGTCATACCCTCCTCCCAAGCAGCAGTATGCAGGTCCCTGGAACAGTTGTTAGGGGGTGCAGTGGACGTCAGGCAGGTGGACCCAGGCCCATCCCCCCCCTACCTGTTACAATTGTGCTGCTTAATGCTACTAGTCGTCCAACCCCCCCCAAACCCCCTGTACCCACATGTAGGTGCCCCCCTTCACCGCTTAGGGCTATAGTACTGGTGTAGACTTGTGGGCAGTGGGTTTTGAGGGGGATTTGGGGGGCTCAACACCCAAGGGAAGGGTGCTATGCACCTGGGAGCTCTTTTACCTTTTTTTTTGTTTTTGTAAAAGTGCCCCCTAGGGTGCCCGGTTGGTGTCCTGGCATGTGAGGGGGACCAGTGCACTATGAATCCTGGCCCCTCCCATGAACAAATGCCTTGCATTTATTCGTTTTTGAGCTGGGCGATTTCATTTTCCATTATCGGTGAAAAGCAAAAACGCCCAGCTCACACCTTGGCGAATAAAGCATGGGCGTCTATTTTTTTTAAAAAATACGGTTCACTCCGCCCCTTCACGGACCCGTTCTCGGAGATTAACGCCCATGGAGATAGGCGTTTCTGGTCGATTATGCCCCTCATAGTAACATAGTAGATGACGGCAGAAAAAGACCTGCACGGTCCATCTAGTCTGCCCACGATAAACTCATGTGTATACCTTACCTTGATTTGTACCTGTCTTTTTCAGGGCACAGACCGTATAAGTCTGTGCAGCAGTATTTCCCGCCTCCCAACCACCAGTCCCGCCTCCCATCACCGGCTCCGGCACAGACCCCGTATAAGTCTGCCCTCCCCCATCCTAGCCTCTCAACCACCAACCCCTCTTCCCCCCGCCACCCAATTTCAGCTAAGCTTCTGTGGATCCATTCCTTCTGCACAGGATTCCTTTATGCCTGTCCCACGCATGCTTGAATTCCGTTACCGTTTTCATCTCCACCACCTCCCGCGGGAGGGCATTCCAAGCGTTCACCACCCTCTCCGTGAAGAAATACTTCCTGACATCTTTCCTGAGTCTGCCCCCCTTCAATCTCATTTCATGTCCTCTCGTTCTACCGCCTTCCCCTCTCCGGAAAAGATTCGTTTGCGGATTAATACCTTTCAAATATTTGAACGTCTGTATCATATCACCCCTGTTCCTCCTTTCCTCCAGAGTATACATGTTCAGGTCAGCAAGTCTCTCTTCATACGTCTTGGAACGCAACTCCCATACCATCCTCGTAGCTTTTCTTTGTACCGCTTCCATTTTTTTAACATCCTTCGCAAGGTACGGCCTCCAAAACTGAACACAATACTCCAGGTGGGGCCTCACCAACGTCTTATACAGGGGCATTAAAACCTCCTTTTTTCTGCTGGTCACACCTCTCTCTATACAGCCTAGCAACCTTCTCGCTACGGCCACCGCCTTGTCGCACTGTTTCATCGCCTTCAGGTCCTCAGATACTATCACCCCAAGATCCCTCTCCCCGTCCGTGTCTATCAGGCTCTCCCCACCTAACACATACGCCTCCCTTGGATTTCTACTCCCTAAGTGCATCACTTTGCATTTCTTCGCATTGAATTTTAATTGCCAAACGTTAGACCATCCTTCTAGCTTCTTCAGATCTTTTTTCATGTTTTCCACTCTCTCCGGGGTGTCCACTCTGTTGCAAATCTTGGTGATTAAATGATTAAAGGGATGGAAGGATTCTCATATGAGGAAAGGTTAAAGAGGTGGCTGAGGGAAGATATGATAGAGGTCTATAAGATCCTGAATAGAGTGGAATGGGTAAACATGAATCAATCGTTTACTCTTTCAAAAAGTACAAGTGACATGGCAGCACATTTAAAACATATAGGAGAAAATATTTTGTTTACTCAACGTATGGTAAGCTCTAGAACTCTTTGCTGAAGCAAGTGGAAAAACAGTTAATGTAGCTGGGTTTAAAAAATGATTTGGATACATTCCTGGAGGAAAAGTCCATAAACCACTATTAAGTTAGATTGAGGGAAAGTCGCTGCTCATCCCTGAGGTTAAGCAACATGGAACCTTGCCACTTTTTGGGATCCAACGGCCTTGTTTCTAATGCATGTCTGATACTTCCATATCCTTTTTAGGATTATTTGAGATGCCAGTTAGCATTACTCCTTATTCAGCTTATTACTTTTGTGGAGGGTGTTTATGGTTTTAACCTTGTTTATAATTACTTTTTGGGACTCTGCCAGGACTGGTAACCTGGAAACAAGATACTGGGTTAGATGGACCCTTGTGTGATCCAGTAGGGCAACTCCTATGCTTATGCTCTTACCTGGTGAAAATTATTTATTTATTTGAATATTTGTTATACCAAGATTCCTTAGAACATCATAGTAGTTTACAAAATCTCCAGTGTGGAACAAAACATAATTGAGGATAAAATCAGATTGTGATAAAAAAACATAGAGAAAACCCCAAAAATAAAACCACATTTGGTAGAAAAGTTTGACTAGCGCAATACAGCCAAATACAACTAACTGAGAATGTGGAAAGATAAAACAAAAGGCTAAGCTGACACTATAAGGATGAAATTAGCCCCGCATATATAGATAGACAAGTTTTCAGCAGAGACTTATTGCTTTCGAAAGGCCTTAATTGCAGAGCCAAAGGGAGATAATTCTAAAGCACAGGGGCTGCACAGCAGAATGCCACATAACAGGAGGCTGGGTAAAAAGTAAAATACACAGGAGAACGGGCGGGATGATGAGGAATAACCACAGAAGATAGGACAGAAGTAAGGTAAAAAAAAAAAAGACCGTGATTTACAAAGGTTCAAGAACCTGCGTACTGAGGAGGTGTTCTCGTGATCATGATTAGGCTGGGGAGGCACCAATGCGTGTAGTCTAGAGTTTCAAAAGTATGAACATTATTTTGCCAGGAAAAAGTATCTACAGAAAAAGCAACTGGCCATTTTTCCTGTGGTGGTAATCAAAGAAGAACTGAAAAGTACCTACCAAGTTTGCACTAACATGAGTTGCTGTGAGTCTGGTTACCCCTGGATTCTATATATAGCACCTGAAAATCCATGCGGAAACTGAAGCGTATTCTATAACAATGTGCATAACTTAACTGGTTAACTAATCAGCCCTGTTAATTGGATGTTAAGTAATTATCAGCACTAATTAGCATTGAGATTTATACGCACAAATTGCTACGTGTATTCTATAACATGGCATGCCTAAAATCAGTCGCATAGTTGAAAAGGGGGCGTGGCTGTGGGCAGATTGTGGGCATTTCTAAAATCTATGTGCATTATTATAGAATATACTCAATCTGCGCCTAATTTAGGCATCGGGATTTACGCCAAATAAAGCGTGACCTAAATGGATGCGACCAAATTTAGTTGCTCACCATATTCTACATACTGCAAATTTCCGTGAGGATTTTTCAGGCGCTATATACAGAATCTAACCCTTAGTACATAGCATGTTATTCAAAATACACTCAAAACAACCTAAGAGTGCATGTTAAGCTTTGTAAATGGTTTCCTTGATGCACTGAAGGAAACCCAGATTCTTATATGAGGCTGTAGGTGCCTGAAACATTTGTTTTGTTATCACCTGATCCCCACTTTTATTATGTAATCCTGAATGATATCTGGAGCAGCCAAGTTACCCAGTTTCAGGAAGGAGACCTTTTGGCTGGTCCTGGTTTTGAACTTACATTTTTTTAAAACAGTGTATGTTTTGTAGTCCTACCCAAACCCCCTCTACGCACTAGATAGTGGTTCTACAATCTAGTCCTGGCTTAAAATCTCCTTCTTGAACCAGGTAACTTGGCAGCTCTACAATATTTTGCTTGAATCACCAAATCCTCTTTTTGCTCTATACTATGTTTATTCTAGTATCTAATCTTATTAATCTATGATATTCACCGTAATTTGGGAAATGTGTTTGGAATTGACAGTCGCGTCTAGCAAAGAGCCAAGCACCAGCATTGTGTCTCCTGGAGACCAAAGTGCACAATGCCTCTTTATTCTGTCTCGTTGGAAAGGTCTCTTTACTCTCTCTCTCTAGAAAGCATTGATACACTGCAAGATAGCAGGAAGAAGAAATGGAAGATGATGTGGGTCTCAGCCAGGGCCATGGCTTTCCTAATGGTTCATCTAGCCCTTGAAAGGTAACCAGCACCGAGCACATTGTCATGCTTTTCCTCTATTAACAGCAGAGGAGAGAATTGTTGCTACTTAAAGTACAAAGCTACCTGAAAATTAGCTTCCTTGTGATTCAGAAAACTGAATACTTGAAATGAACACGTATGGACACATCCCACAGCTATGGAACATGTCAGCACCCTCCTACAGCCATGTGACACAACCACACATAGACACACACCCTATGGCCACTCTTCAATCCTAGAACAAGCCAGCATTCACCTACAGCCACATCAAACACACACCCTATGGCCACTCTTCATTTGTAGAACATGTCAGCATCCTCCTACAACCATGTCACACACACACACACACTACGGCCACTCTTTATTTCTAGAACATGCCAGCACCCTCCTACAGCCACGTGGCAACCACACACTCACACCTCTTATGGCCACTCTTCATTCCTAGAACATGTCAGCACCCTCAGCCCCGTAACACAACCCCCCCCCCCACACCCCATATGGCCACTTTTCAATCCTCCTACAGCCATGTGATAACCACACACACACATACATGTTCTATGACCACTCTATGCCTAGAAAATGTCAGCACCCTCCTACAGCCATGTGACAACCCCCCTCACACACCCATGCCCTATACCACTTCCCAACCATGTGACACAACCACACACACACACACACACACATACACACATGTTGTATGGACACTCTTCATTCCTAGAACATGTCAGCATTGTGCTTGTACGTTTATACCAACATGCTCATCCATGGAAGCTATAGAGCATTAGTGTTCAGTCATAGACATTTCCTTTTAACAGAACTCATTATTGCCCTTAAAAATCTTTTCTGCAGCAACAGCAATCTGTCTCACGGACACTATCTGCTTGTAGAGTATACTAACAAATATGTTTTTCTAAATTTAACATTCATTAGTTTTATAAGGTATGCAATAAATTATTTGGAATTCATGTAAACAAAAATTTTAAAAAATATTTTTACATTTATCTGCATTTTAAAAGGCACAGATATTGGTGACAAAATTGTAATGTTAGACATTCCATTATCACGTAGAGGCCAAGGAATGGGGCAGCAGGGTAAGATCATGGCGTTGGGGGCTGAAGATGGCAGGATAGACAGGCAGGAGCCATGCAAGATTGCTTTAAGTTCTGTCATTTTTTTGTTCCATGGAGGACAGAATTTTGTTGAGACTATAGGAGCCAACTTTTCAAAAGGATTGGGGTGCTAAAGGGAATAGAAATTACCCCTCCCTGGACACAATCAAGGAATTTGCTCAATATTAGGGATGCTCAAGCACCCACAGAGCTCACCCCTATGGACTGAGACGATAGCATGTCCTTTATCAGTAACTTCTTAATACCTGAAACTCGTGGGATACTTGTTTGATTAGGAACACATAGCAATTTGTATAACCTTAGAGAACAGAATAAGGGGAGAAGTTATCAACCTGGGCTACCATAAGATGTTATTAGTAACTAGGTCTCATTGCATAAAATGGCACAATGGTAAAATAATGTCTTAATGGTAGTCCACGTTGTTAACTGTGCCTCGAAGTGCCACTGCTGAGTGAGGTGAAAGAGAAGACCCTCCACATATATAAAACCAAAGCCATCCTTCCACTAATACTACCACTACTACTACTAACCATTGTGAAAGAGCCCGAGTTAGGGTCTCCAATGCATTGTCCCAGGAGAACATCTACAGCTTTTCCTCCTCGCACCCTGCCTCTGATGTCCTCTTGACAACTGGCTTCTTGGAGAGGTATCTCTTCGCAAGAAGGGTACATATTGCACATTAAAATCCAGGTTGGGGCTTGTGTAAAAAGTTTCAACATGACATGCACATAGGCATCTGTCTTCATCCTTGCATTACAATTTTGCCACAGGGTGTTCTGTAGGATGAGGATTCTGTGAGCTACAGGGTTTGTAGATTTCATGATTTCATTGTGCAAATAGGAATTACAATGACCAGGATGACGGTGCAGGCAGCAGCTGCAATCAGTGCTGTCATTTTGCAGACCTTAGCCCTGCGAAACTCAGCTTCTTTTCGCTTCAGTAAAGAATCGTAGCCGGGGGTATAAATGTCTTCCATCCAGTATTCTAAGTTGTTTGGGTTTAAAGACTCTTGGTTCTGAAATTGGAAAACAGAAGGTTTTTTAAATCCTTTCACTTTTTCTGAACTAAGTTATGATTACTTTGAAGTGATTCTGATGGCACATACTGTATCTCTGCCTTTTCATCTGCCCCACGTATAAACTAGGTAACATTTTGCGAGGATCTTTCAAATCCAGTTTATTTATTTATTAGCATTTATTTACCAACTTTTTGAAAAAACTCACCCAAAGTAGTAAACAGCAAGAATAAGTTAAAGATAAGCAACACAAAATTACAGCAGTTAAAATAATTCACATAACGGTACATAGTAACATAGTAGATGACGGCAGAAAAAGACCTGCACGGTCCATCTAGTCTGCCCACGATAAACTCGTATGTGTATACCTTACCTTGATTTGTACCTGTCTTTTTCAGGGCACAGACCGTATAAGTCTGTCCAGCAGCATTTCCCGCCTCCCAACCACCAGTCCCGCCTCCCATCACCGGCTCTGGCACAGACCCCGTATAAGTCTGCCCTCCCCTATCCTAGCCTCTCAACCACCAACCCCTCTTCCCCCCGCCACATAGTATAGTATCGTATGCTACTTAAATTATCAACACAATATGCAATAAAACATCTTAACAGACAGCATAGGGTGTGAGCATAGGTGCAACATATGGATAAAATAGAGTAACAGCAGTTAGAAAATAAGGGGACTTAACATTTCTAGAGCGCTACTAGGGTTACGCAGGCTGTACAGTTTAACAAAAAAAGGACAGTCCCTGCTCAAAGGAGCTTACAATCTAAAGGACGAAATGTTAAGTTGGGGCAGTCTAGATTTCCTGCGTAGAGGTATAGTGGGTAGGTGCCAAAGACGACATTGAAGAGGTGGGCTTTAAGCAAGGATTTGAAGATGGGCAGGGAGGAGGCCTGACGTATGGGCTCAGGGAGTTTATTCCAAGCACGGGGTGAGGTGAGGCAGAAAGGGCGGAGCCTGGAGTTGGCGGTGGTGGTGAAGGGTACTGAAAGGAGGGATTTTGTCTTGAGAGCGGAGGTTACGGGTAGGAACGTAAGGGGAGATGATACTCCAGACTTCGATCCTTTTATCTTGCGGCACCTTATGCCTGGAACCGTCTTCCCGAACCCATACGTCTAGCTCCATCTCTACCTGTCTTCAAATCTATGCTGAAAGCTCACCTTTTCACTACTGCCTTTGGCTCCTAACCGCTACTCATTTGCCCTCCTCCCCTGTTCCTCTTTACCTTGTAATTTCCTTGCCCGTAATGTCTTGTCTGTTTGTGTTATCTAGATTGGAAGCTCTTTGAGCAGGGACTGTCTCTCTATGTCAAATGTACAGCGCTGCGTGCGTCTGGTAGCGCTATATAAATGCTATTAGTAGTAGTAGTAGTCATAGCCTGCCCAACCGTGACCTTCCCCATGTGCCTCCCCCTCGAATTCAGCCCCGGATCAGCCATTAACAAGATTGTATCTTCTGCTGGTGCCTACCCCCCACTGAGCCCGCTCACTTCTTTTCTTACCGGCTCTGCCGGAACCTCCCCCTGTAACTTTCTGCACCGTATGTTCTGGCAGCAGAGCCTGGGGCTGTGACTGTGAGCCTGAGTGTTGCAGCATGCGGCTCTTTTCAGTCAGTCACGAACGGAGCCAGGGAGGGAGGTGGAGGATCGAGCAAGCTAGTAAGTGTTGTAGGTGGGAGGAGCGGGAGGAGTATTTGGGTCTCATTTGCTTTGCTTTGCTGAACAGGAGAGGGTGGTTGTAAATGAGAGTCCTAGGAGGAGATTTAGCAATGCATTAACAGATGGTACTGCCTGGTCACCCGATTATGAAGATATATAGATGCTTCATTCAGCAATTCTTAAGACTTTTTTTGTGAAATAGGAAATGATGGTGACTGGTGAGGGAGGAGAAACAGAGGGGTGATGATGAAGGGAGGAGAGAAAGATGGGGAGAGATGTTGGATGGTGGTGTGGGGGGAAGACAGTGGGGCAGTGTTGGATTGGGGCAGAGAGAGAGAGGTTTTATAAGTTAAAATAAAAATAAATATTTTGTTTCATGCAGATCTCTTCTGTTTAAACATAACTATATGGGTTTTAAGCCCCTAATGCAGTCCATTGGTTTTCTTATATTTTGTTCTTGTGATGACTTATACTGTGCCAAAATTGAAAACTCTTATCTCTAACTGGTCATTAATAAAAGGAGCTCATTGTGAACACTATCCACCCTAAAAGGTTGTTTTGTGGCTGTACCTGAGGAATTGTGGTGATATGATCCCTTGTTTCAAATTGTTGATGGTCTGTGTTTTCCATATGGGTGGTATATTAAGGTCTGCCCAGTGTAATATTTACAGTGCTGCCTTTTCATGCATAATGTTTTTGCTCTTTGAGTCCTCGGAGTTAGTGCTGTTATGGTACAGTAAGGTTCTGAGTGTGTTTTTGCACGTTTGTGCATAATGTTTGTGGTTGAGGGATTGTGTGTTGGCCATACTGAAATGGATGGAACTAGCAGTGTTTAATAATTGATAACATTTTTGAATAGTATACATTGGTTAGTATATGCTTTGAGCAACCACTTTATTCTTTGACATGTGGTACATATCTAATATCAAAAATGTATAAAAAGTGGGAGTACGACCAAGGGAACCAGAAACTGGAAGATGTTCTTAAAAAAGACTTTATTAAAGGTTGGAAGACTCGACACGTCGTGTTTCGGCCGTCAGGCCTGCATCAGGAGTCTGTAATGCAGAGTGCTGCAGAGCAATGACGATGGAAATCTTCTGAAGGTATAACACTATTTTGAAAAAGTCCGTCAGAAGCGCTGCACACCTAAAATAGTCTTTTTAAAGACTAATACGCTATTTCTGAAGAATCAATCCCACTACTCTTCAGCAATTCATAGTGCAAGAGATTTGGTGTTATACCTTCAGAAGATTTCCATCGTCATTGCTCTGCAGCACTCTGCATTACAGACTCCTGATGCAGGCCTGACGGCCGAAACACGACGTGTCGAGTCTTCCAACTTTTAATAAAGTCTTTTTTAAGAACATCTTCCAGTTTCTGGTTCCCTTGGTCGTACTCCCACTTTTTATACATTTTTGTTTTCTCCCGTGGGGTGCTTGAGTTTTCCACCTGGCGGTGGATCTTTTCTCACATATCTAATATCTAAATTTAATAAAAGGTATTAATTGTGACTATTTTACTTTTACTTTTTTTTCTGTGTGTGGTCTAATTATGGATGTAAGCCCCATCCCTGGCACCACTCCTAACCCCGCCCCCTTTAGCCTCCCCAAGCCGTTGGGCCACCGACCGCCTATGCCTGAAGTATAAATCAACATATGCGTCAAGTTTCTCTTACATATGCACACGGCTCTGGAATTCTCTACCAAAACACTTGAAATCTAAGAATAATCATCTAGAATTCCGAAAAAAACTAAAAACTCATCTGTTCAAGAAGGCATACCCCACAGAACTGACACAAATACCGAATAATGAAGTATAGCAATTTAATCAGGAAACTGACAGTAACTCAACCCCGACGCACGATCACCCTGACATTTTGTCTGAATCACGCCAACCTATTTACCGATACTTCTTTACTGTATTTGTCACTGTAACAGTACCCCTACACTGTATTTGTTCACAGCGGAGTCTGTAACCACCTCTCCGGAACTATGTAAGCCACTTTGAGCCCAGTGGCGTAGCCAAGGGTGGGCTCGGGTGGGCCCAGGCCCACTCACTTTGTGCTCAGGCCCACCCAATAGCAGTACACCTATGATGTGGCTGGCAGGGATCCCCAAGCCCCACCAGCCAGATCTTCGCCTGCAGTGAGTAGTGACTGATACATATTGTTCGCACCGGCGCTACAGCCTACCCTCTGAGGTATTCCTGCTTATGCGGAAACAGGAAGTTGCATCAGAGGGAAGGCTGTGGGGCCCACATGAGCAGTGTGTATTAGTTGCTGCTCGCTGCCAGTGAAAATCTGCTATTTAAAAGATATGCAGGGGAGGAGGGGAGGACGTTTGAGAGACCATATGGCATGCAGGCGAGAGAGAGAAAGACCAAATCACTTGTGAGACAAGGCAGAGTTCTTCTGCCCACCCATCTTGGGCCCAGGCCCACTCAAGATTGGGTGTCTGGCTACGCCCCTGTTTGAGCCTACTAATAAGTGGAAAAAGGTGGGATACAAATGTAACAAACAAATAAGTAAAATACATAAATATTCCACCAGTGTCGTTATGTTCTATTAGCCCTTTCCTCAAGTCACTTCATTGACCCCCTATCCATTTTTGCATACAGTTCAAACTCCTCTTATTGACTTACAAGTGAATTCACTCTGCAGCTCCTCAGTATCTCTGCACTCTTATCTCTCCCTACACCCCTTCCCGGGAGCTTTGTTCGTTGGGTAAATCTCTCTTATACTACTACTACTGTACTACTACTATTTAGCATTTCTATAGCGCTACAAGGCGTACGCAGCGCTGCACAAACATAGAAGAAAGACAGTCCCTGCTCAAAGAGCTTACAATCTAATAGACAAAAAATAAATAAAGTAAGCAAATCAAATCAATTAATGTGAACGGGAAGGAAGAGAGGAGGGTAGGTGGAGGCGAGTGGTTACAAGTGGTTACGAGTCAAAAGCAATGTTAAAGAGGTGGGCTTTCAGTCTAGATTTAAAGGTGGCCAAGGATGGGGCAAGACGTAGGGGCTCAGGAAGTCTATTCCCAGCGTAGGGTGCAGCGAGACAGAAGGCGCGAAGTCTGGAGTTGGCAGTAGTGGAGAAGGGAACAGATAAGAAGGATTTATCCATGGAGCGGAGTGCACGGGAAGGGGTGTAGGGAAGGACGAGTGTGGAGAGATATCTGTACCCTTCTCCTCTACTGCCAGCTCCAGACTCCATTCCTTTTATCTTGTTGCACCATATGCCTGGAATAGACTTAGCCCACCTTTTTGATGCTGCTTTTAACTCCTAACCCCTATTCACTTGTACATTCCTACCTTAGTAATTCCCCCATTCCTTATTTGTCCTGTTCGTCTGTCCTGGTTAGATTATAAGCTCAAGTGTACAGCACTGCGTATGTCAGTAGTAGCGCTATAGAAATAACAACTAGTAGTAGTACAACTGAGCAAATCTGCTTCCCTGGGCCAAGTTTGCCTACAACAATCATGTAAATGAATGCACAGATGTTTCACCAGTCTTTGCCGTATACAACCAACATCCTGT
This sequence comes from Microcaecilia unicolor, assembly GCF_901765095.1. Taxonomy (NCBI): domain Eukaryota; kingdom Metazoa; phylum Chordata; class Amphibia; order Gymnophiona; family Siphonopidae; genus Microcaecilia; species Microcaecilia unicolor. The sequence continues at coordinate 771,851,845 of NC_044031.1, read as the reverse complement.
TTGTCTTCCCTCTTCTGATTTTGCTATGGAAGCTCCTACAGCCAAAGATTTTGTTTGGCACCTAAAGCAAATCTGGAAGCATGTGAACTGCAGCTTGGCGAAGACCATTGCACAACAAAAGAAGTATGTTAGACAGCTACTACTACTACTGCTTAACATTTCTAGAGCGCTACTAGGGTTACACAGCGCTGTACAATTTAACAAAGAGAGACAGTCCCTGCTCAAAGAGCTTACAATCTAATAGGCAAGTGAACGGTCGGTCCGATAGGGGCAGTCAAATTGGGGCAGTCTGGATTCAGTGAACGGCAAGGGTTAGGTGCCGAACGCAGCATTGAAGAGGTGGGCTTTAAGCAGAGACTTGAAGACGGGCAGGGAGGGGGCTTGGCGTAAGGGCTCGGGAAGGTTGTTCCAAGCATAGGGTGAGGCGAGGCAGAATGAGCGGAGCCTGGAGTTGGCGGTGGTGGAGAAGAAGCTACTGTAGACTGGAACCTCAGTAGGCAACAAAGACTGGTTGTCCATGAGGAATATGTAACTAAATCTCCCATGTACTAAATTTGGCCCTAAATTCATCTGTGTTTTTTGTCATCACAGAAAAGATAAATCCAGTTGTGGGGTACCTACATCTTCCAAACTCCTTAAAGCTACCATCCACTTTCCATTTGTCCTTATTGAAACGTTTTGAGCCTGATCCTTTTGGATCTCATTCTGGTGGATGGACATTTTGAGGTGGAGGAGATTTTGGACTCCTCGTATGCTAGAACACCTGGAGGAGATGTCTTGAATAGATTCATCTAAACTTCATGTTCCTGCCCTCCTATAAATATTTTGGCATAACATCCAGTGGGTTGCCTGGAGGCCATCCCTGAAGGGAGGTATTATGGGGTTCTGCAGTCAGCCTGCAGTTCACTTAGGGGTCCTTTTATGAAACTGTGGTAAAAAGGGGGCCTGCGTTGGCATCGGTACCGGTTTTTAAGATGCACCAAGGCCCCATTTTACCACAGCAGGTAAAAGGCAGGTTTTAATTTTTTTTTAAGAAATGGACGTCACTTGCCATGTACCCATTTTGGGTGGGAACACTTACCGCCACCCACTGAGATGGCAGTAAGGGCTTCTGCACAACCCCAGCAGTAACCATCAGTGAGTGCCGGTGCTACAAAAATAAAAATATTTTGTTGTGCTGGAAATGGCGCATACTGGAGGTGGGAACTAGCGCTGGGCTGCTGCGGTAGCCCGGCAGTACATCCCTTTTAGCCGCTTTGTAAAAAGGCCCCTTAGTTCAACTGTATACAACCTGAATGTAGATGAGATCACCAGATGATCAGCTATATGCAGAAGGTCTCCAGAAGAGACTCAGCAGAGCAGGTGACTGGTATAAAACCTGAATGATGGCAGTTCAGGTCAGACGGAAAAAGCTGCTCCCTTCCTTTCGCTTCCAACATCTATTTATACAGTTCTGATGGAGACAGAAGTCCTTGAAGCTGGCAAGCTCCTCCCCAGTTTATGGATCACCTGACCCTGGGAATTATTACAAAAAGTCATGCAGCATAAGCAAACTGAATTCTGGAGTCTCAGGCTCCAAATGGTCCAGACCTGTGAGTCCTGACCTTGCTTTTATTGACCTGTTGGTGGACAGGCCCTGAATGTTTATCACAACTTGACTATGAGTCATTGCTCCAATACATAATAGGCAGATATTGTTACAGCTATCCAACTATTGCATCAGCCAAGTTGGCAGGGGAACTTCCTGCACACCTTGACAAAATCTTACCAAGTCGTCATGACCTTACACCATGTCTACAGTCTTTAGTGCAATATTGCAAGGAAGTTTTCATTAGGTAGGTTCTGAATTGTAGTTCCATATATTGTAATACTGTAGTACCAATGCTTTATAGTGCTATGTAGGGGGGTGTTATCCCTACAATATTACTGAAAATCTGGGAACATTACCTCAGTACTAGCCAGATAATGCCACCAATGCAGATTACTATCTGTCATAGCCCGGGCCGTCTCCCACACCCTGATTCATCTGTAAGCTATGGCAGGGGTTGGGGGGGGGGGGTTCTGCAGCCTCTGCAGAGGGCTCCTGGGCTGGTCTGTGAGTGCCTAAGGCCACTGGCACCACTGTCTTCAGCTCCTACGGGAGCTCATCTGCTCCTGTCTTACGCTGCTGGAAGCTGGCTTCCTTAGGCAGGTATGTGCATGCCAGCTGTTAATTTAAAGGGCCTGCTGCAGGGAGGACATAGGATGCTGCCTGATGATGTAATCACAGCAGGACTATTTCAGGGGCCCAGAACGTTTCCTATGTTGTCTTCGCAACATCATCCTACCTTGCCTTGCTTAGCTGTGTGTTTTCCTTGCCTTGCCCCTCGCCTCAACGTTCCAGTCTTCAGCCCTGGCCTCAGCGTTGCTATCTCCAGAGCCATCCCAGGTCCCGATTCTGCATGACCAGGTGTATATGTGTTTAGTAATTAGGAACAACTACTTACTGCACCCAGAGAGCTGGTATATGTGGCAGATACCCTTGTAACTTTGTGTAAAGTGGTAGAATTCTACGCTAGCTGGACCTTTTGTCTTACCTAGTTGGGCAGTTCTTATATTTATTGTAACTAATGGTAGCTGGATGGTTATGATCTGGAGGAGCCAGTTCAACGATATCAAGAGAGAAGGAGGAAATAAGAGAAATGATGGGAACAGTTCTATAAACAGAGGAATAGTATGTAATGTAGACTAAGTTAGACTAACTTGTAGTTCCAGCGCTGCGAGCTTTCCTTTGTCCCCTGAATTTCTTGTATACTCTTCGAAGGTCCAGGATGGTTGACCACGTTTCACTTCAGTAATGTTGGTCAGCCTCATGTCTGTGTAAAGTGGGTTGCTCTTCATATGTGACTTCAGTGACGCAGGGTAGGGGTGTGGACTGAAGACCTGTTCAATCAGAAAGGAGTCTTTCGGATGCTTCGGCATTCTGTGGCCTTGAGGGGTTCCTGCCTGCAATAGATATGAATATTATGTCACAAACCATACATTTTTACAACACTGAAGAATACAGCAGAATTTCTGGAGGTATAATTTTGTGTATGAAAGAATATAATGGCTCTTTCTGCTCCTGTGTGCTTGATGGTCGCAGCAGACTTTTCATTTTATCATTTTTGTCTTTTGTGTCTGTAATATGTATTTTATTGCTGCTTTTTTTTTGTATGACATAAAATTTTTTTTTTTAGTTCCTAACAAATTCTGTTTATTTTAATTATTTATTACATTTGTACCCCGCTCTTTCCCACATACAGCAGGTCCAGTGCGGCTTACATACTAAAAGAAAGCATCTTACATGGTAAAGAATACAGTAAAAACAAGGAAATGTAGGAACAGTATTATAAATTGTGATGATCATAACTACTTACGTTATGAAAGGCATTACAAAGGACATGTGAAAAGGACGTAATGAACTAGAATAGGGAAGGTAGACAAGGATATGATAGGTGAAAGGGAAGGAGAATGGGAGGGAAATGGTAAAGGATGGAAGGAAGAAGATGAGGGATTGAGTATAACATTGGGGTCAGAGTAAGCGTCGACGTCTTAGCAGGAGTATCGTAGGTGATCTGGTGGAATTAAGCTGGTCCGTTAGGGTAAACTTGCTTGAAAAAAATGGGACTTTAACATTTTCCTGAAAGGTAAATAGTTATTAATAGCTCGGATGGGTCTTGGGAGAGCGTTCCAAAATTGACTATCCAGAAAGGAGAAACTGGATGCATAGTATGTTTTGTACTTGACACCTTTGCAGTTTGGGAGGTGTAGATTGAGGTATGTTCGCGATGACATTGTTCTATTTCTAATTGGGAGGTCAATCGGGTTGTTTGCGCATTAAAATAATAAAAGGAACTGTGAAATGTAGATCTCAGTTACTAAAGCATAGCATGTGCTAAATATTACACATCCTATTTTATATCTATTAGTGCAAAGTAATATCTGTTAGCACGTGCTAAGCTTAGTAAAAGGACACTCAAGTAACCAAACCCCCTGCTTAAATATTCAGTTAAATCCCTAACCACTGTTGTAAAATCTTGCTGTAGTGCAGTTAGGCAGCTTAATTTAAACAGACATTTATATTCCTCTTGTGTCCCAAAAGATTTTTTAAAATGAAAACGGTTTCCTTTTCTACCTTTGTCTACTCTTCATCTTATTTCTCTGTTCTCCATTTTTCTAAGTTCTTTTTCAGGGTCTCCTTTTCATTTCTTCTCTCCTACTGTTTTCTTTCATTCCTCCTCTACATGTCTCTGACACTATTTCCTTTTTTAAGTTTTTCTCTTATCTCCCTCTCTACTCACTCATATCTATTTTACCCCTCATTTTCCTGTTCTTCACCTTTGTCTCCACCTTTTCATTTTTTTAAATACGTTTTTTAAAACGTTTTAGAATACATAACACAGAATACCAAAAACCATAGAACATCACTTCTGACATGCGGCAACACTTCAACATGTGACTAGATAACATATCACCCCAATAATCCTCCCCCCCGAAACATTAATTCCCAATAGAAGGGGGACAAAGCATCAGTAAGTACAAGGCATTGCAAGTAGGAGTGGATGCCCGGAAGCTCATGGTGCTTCCATGACACAGCCAATTCTAAATAGGCTGCTGTGGGCCTATATTAAGCAAACAGCCCACCAGAGGTTTTTCAAAGGCAATGCCCAAAATATCAGAAACCAAGGCCATGACTAAGTCCTAATGAGCCTGCGCCTTAGGGCAGGACCATCAAATATGTAGAAATGTTCCCTGCCCCCCCTCACAATTCTTCCAACAAAGGTCACTTCCCTGGCGTCTGTTTACGCTTTCCAAAAATACTAGGACTAGGGGGTATGCGATGAAGCCACAATGTAGTAAATTTAAAACAAATCATAGAAAATCTTTCTTCACTCAACGTGTAATTAAACTCTGGAATTTGTTGCCAGAGAATGTGGTAGGGACGGTTAGCTTAGCGGAGTTTAAAAAAGGTTTGTACGACTTCCCAAAGAAACAGTCCATAGATCGTTATTAAATGGACTTGGGGAAAATCCACTATTTCTGGGATAAGCAATATAAAATGTTTTGTACTTTTTTGGGATCTTGCCAGGTATTTGTGACCTGGATTGGCCACTGTTGGAAACAGGATGCTGGGCTTGATGGACCTTTGGTCTGTCCCAGTATTGCAATACTTATGTACATAGTTTTTAAGCCTGCAGGAGTACAGTACCAATGGTACAACATTTTATAGGCATTTTCTACCAAATTGGAGGCAATGAAGACCCTAAGTGACTGATGCAAGATCTGCTCCCACTCTTTAGGCTCAAAGGTGGCACCCAAGATGACCTCCCAAGCCTCCCAGTGTTACATTGGTACAGGTATCTGGCACAATAGTGCCCTATAAAATCTAGTAATACTCTCTCTACCACTACCCCCTTGGAAACTCTGCTCCAGTAATATGGAATCAAGAAACAATTCTCCCCAAGCCCATTGCCAAACAAAGTCAACAACTTGTCAAGAAGAAAAAGTCTTGCAGACCCAGGCTGAACTCCTCCTGTAGATTCTGCTAACCTACTGCAATTCTGCCCTTCACAAACTGAGCCAAGGTGCAAAGCCCTTTCCCTGTCCACATTCTTCTGCCCTGGTGAAACACTCTCCGCAACAAGTAGGGGGGTCGTTACAAAATATTATTTGCCCTTCAGCAATTTAAGACGAGTTTTGATCCAAAGTGTAAGTGTCAAACGCAAGATGGGATTATCTAGGTGTCTCAATTGCCTTAATTGATCCAAAGGGAGCCAGGGAACTATCCCCAATGGATACCGCTCTACCAAGCTTTGTTTATGGTGATCCCAAAGCCAGTTAGGAGTAGATTTGAGTTGTGCTGCTTGAAAGTAGAACTTAAAATTGGAGATGGCCATGTCTCCTTGGTCCCTGGGCTGGAACATCATATGACACTGAACCCTAGGATGTTTCCTCTGCCAAAAATAACTAAAGACTCTGCGATGGAGCCTCCAGAAGAACACTTCTGGGAGTGGAATAGGCAAGGCTGTAAATAAATACAAAAGTATCACTATCTTGATAGCTTGTATTATTCCCACCCAGATGGTGTTCAGGGTATGCCATCTATCCAGATCTTCTCATAAACTTTCCAATAGAGAGGGATAATTGGCCTGATATAATAAATCTAAGCTATTAACTCCCAAATAATGTAAATGAAAGGTGGCCCATTGAAAAAGGAAATCCCGCTTGATAGCCATGTATTCTGCCTCTGTAAGCGATAGCTGAAGAATCTCCAACTTAGACTTATTGCTAGAGAAACCCCAAACCACCCAAAAGCATCTAAGATATCACCACCTCTGACAGTGAAAACAAAGTGTCAGATAGAATAAAGAGCACATCATCTGGAAAAAGCAATATTTTTTTCTGGAAGCTCTTGCATGTGATGCCCAGCCTCATTCTGGAGAATCATTTGCACTAATGGCTCCATCGCCAGGGCAAAAAAGAGGGGACAGTGCACATCCCTGACACACTCCTCGAGCCAGACCAAAATGATCTGTGTAAGTGCCATTAATACAGAGGCTGGCCTCCAGGTTGGAATATGTAGTCCAAATCCAATGTAAATATCTCTCAGAAATGCACACTTTCTCCAGGGTACAAAAGAGGTAGGGTCTGCCCTATCAAAAGCTTTTTCAGCATTGATTCCTAAGAGGAACACCGACTCCCCTCCCTGTGCCGCTCCCCAGAGTAGATGGAAAACTTTTATAATATTGTCAAACATTTGGCGCCCTCTAAAAAGCCCGCTTGATCATCATGAACCAGCTGCGGCAAATACATCTGTAGCCGCCTAGCCAAGATCTTAGTGAAGATCTTGTAATCCATGTCCAAAAGCTGCATGGGCTGATATAATCCACAACTATCGGGAGTTTTCCCGGGCTTTAAAAGCACTGTGATGCTGGCCTGCTGCCAAGTATCCAGTAGAACCGCCCCCTTCGTCCAGCTATTAACCTTGTCAGTGGGGGTACTAGATATGCCCTATAAATCTATAAAATTTGTTAGTAAATGTGTCAAATCCTGGGGCCTTTCCCAGGGGCAGATCCTAAATAGCCCATTTGGTCTGCTCTTCCGTAATCGGAAGCGATAACTGAATAGCCTTGGCTGGAGAAAGCTGAGCTCTCAAATCATCAGGTTAGCTAGTCCAACGGTAAGGGTCCAAGAAAAAGAACCCAGAGGCTCGAGTTGACTCATAGTGGGCTTGCCTAGAGGAGGGAAGCACTAGCTGACAGCAGTCCAGAGACTTCCGAATGTGAGAAGGGGTATAAGGAATGATTGAATGATAGTGTGGATTACCATGATGTGAGCAAGACTAAGAATTTTAAATTGTATGTGAAATGTCACAGGAAGCTAATGAACCTGAATTCAGAGGGGAGTGATTTGAATTGCTTAGCATTAAACTAGGTGAACAGCTGTATTTTGTAACATCTGTAGGCCCTAATAATCTAATAAGATCCGCACCCAATCATTTCAAAACAGACTTCACGAACCACGTAAATCACAGGCTTCAAAATGGGCTCTTCCCCACGGATAAGGGAAACATCCTACTCACTCCGCTACCAAAAGATGCTAAGAAAAGCACAATGGACCTAACCAACTACCGCCCAGTAGCATCTATTCCACTTACAACTAAACTCATGGAAGGCATAGTGACGGAACAACTTACTGAATACCTAAATAAACATTCAATTTTGCACAACTCTCAATCAGGATTTCGGTCAAATCACAGCACCGAAACTGTTCTAGTGTCCGCAATGAACTCATTTAAACAAGCAATTGCAACTGGCAACAACATACTACTCCTACAATTTGACATGTCCAGTGCCTTTGACATGGTTAATCATGAAATACTATTACATATACTAGAATACTTCGGAATAGGAGGCACAGTTCTCAAATGGTTCAAAGGATTCCTGACCACAAGATCATACGAAGTAACAACGAATGCGGATAGATCACCCCCATGAACACCTGAATGTGGAGTTCCCCAAGGATCCTCCCTCTCGCCAACCTTATTCAACCTGATGATGATACCTTTGGCCAAACTGCTAGCCAATCAAGACCTCAACCCCTACATATATGCAGATGACGTCACAATCTACATCCCGTTCAAACATGATCTAAATTAAATCACCAACGAGATCAACCAAAGCCTCCAAATAATGCACTCCTGGGCAGAAGCATTCCAACTAAAACTTAATGCAGAAAAAACACAATGTTTTGTACTCACCTCACAACATAACACAAAACACTTCTCTACCATAACCACACCATACTGTTCTCTCCCTGTCTCAAAAAACTTGAAAATTCTTGGAGTCACCATTGACCGAAACCTCACTCTCGATGACCACATGAAAAACACGACGAAAAAGATGTTCTACTCCATGTGGAAACTGTACCCTGGTACAGTCAATGGTAATAAGCAGTGCTTTTTTTGTACAAAAAAAGGTGCCGGTACTCATTATGGGCGGGGTCACCACATATGGCTCCACCCCTATGATAGCCACACCCACATTAACCACACACCCTATACCAGCCATGGCGCATATAAACAGACATCATTGAAAATATTATAGTACTATAGGAGAAAAAAATAACGTGATTTTTTTTCATTATAAATAATCTCTGTAAGCTCTTACAGCTCCTGTATACCCAGTGCAAAATAAGACAGCCAATGTAAATTCTCAAATTGGACATATTACAAACACTAAAATGAAACTAAAATGATTTTTTTCTACCTTTGTTGTCTGGTGACTGTTTTTCTTTCCATATTGGTCCCAGTCTGTGATTCTGCTTTCCTTTGTTTTCGCTTAACTCTTCTGTGCCATTTGTCATTTTTGTCTCCTTTTTCTTTGCTTTCTTCAATATTTTTCAGGCTCTCCCTCTGTCCAGATTTAATTCATTCTTACTATCCATTCTTTAATTTCCTTCATCTACCTGTGGCTTTTCATCTTTTCCTCACCCTTGTTCTCCCCATGCCCCTTCCTCTTATTCTCCAGTCTTTCTCTATTCCCCTTTTCCATCCAGCAGCTCTGCTTTCTCTCCCCATCCTTCCAGTGTCTCCCCTATTTCTTTCTGCATTCTTCCATCCAGCGTCTTCCCTCTTTCTCTCCCCATCCTTCCGTTTTCCCTCTCTCTCTCCCCATCCTTCCGTTTTCCCTCTCTCTCTCCCCATCCTTCCATCTGTTTTCCCCCTCTCTCTCCCCATCCTTCCATCTGTTTTCCCCCTCTCTCTCCCATCCTTCCATCTGTTTTCCCTCTCTCTCCCCATCCTTCCATCTGGTTTTCCCTCTCTCCCCAATCCTTCCATCTGTGTTTTCCCTCTCTCCCCAATCCTTCCATCTGTTTTTTCTCTCTCCCCATCCTTCCATCTGTTTTTCCCCTCTCTTCCCATCCTTCCATCTGTTTTTCCCCTCTCTCCCCAATCCTTCCATCTGTTCTTCCCTCTCTCTCCCCAATCCTTCCCTCTGTTGGTTTCCCTCTCTCTCCCCAATCCTTCACTCTGTTGGTTTCCCTCTCTCCCCAATCCTTCCTCTGTTGGTTTCCCTCTTTCCCTCTCTCCCCAATCCTTCCCTCTGTTGGTTTCCCTCTCTCCCCAATCCTTCCCTCTGTTGGTTTCCCTCTTTCCCTCTCTCCCCAATCCTTCCCTCTGTTGGTTTCCCTCTCTCCCCAATCCTTCCCTCTGTTGGTTTCCCTCTTTCCCTCTCTCCCCAATCCTTCCCTCTGTTGGTTTCCCTCTCTCCCCAATCCTTCACTCTGTTGGTTTCCCTCTCTCCCCAATCCTTCACTCTGTTGGTTTCCCTCTCTCCCCAATCCTTCCCTCTGTTGGTTTCCCTCTTTCCCTCTCTCCCCAATCCTTCCCTCTGTTGGTTTCCCTCTCTCCCCAATCCTTCCCTTTGTTGGTTTCCCTCTTTCTCTCTCTCCCCAATCCTTCCCTCTGTTGGTTTCCCTCTCTCCCCAATCCTTCCCTTTGTTGGTTTCCCTCTTTCTCTCTCTCCCCAATCCTTCCCTCTGTTGGTTTCCCTCTCTCCCCAATCCTTCCCTCTGTTGGTTTCCCTCTTTCTCTCTCTCCCCAATCCTTCCCTCTGTTGGTTTCCCTCTTTCCCTCTCTCCCCAATCCTTCCCTCTGTTGGTTTCCCTCTCTCCCCAATCCTTCCCTCTGTTGGTTCCCTCTTTCCCTCTCTCCCCAATCCTTCCCTCTGTTGGTTTCCCTCTTTCCCTCTCTCCCCAATCCTTCCCTCTGTTGGTTTCCCTCTCTCCCCAATCCTTCCCCTTGTTGGTTTCCCTCTTTCTCTCTCTCCCCAATCCTTCCCTCTGTTGGTTTCCCTCTCTCCCCAATCCTTCCCTCTGTTGATTTCCCTCTTTCCCTCTCTCCCCCAATCCTTCCCTCTGTTGGTTTCCCTCTCTCCCCAATCCTTCCCTCTGTTGGTTTCCTTCTTTCTCTCTCTCCCCAATCCTTCCCTCTGTTGGTTTCCCTCTTTCTCTCCCCAATCCTCCCCCCCCCCCCCCCCCGCGACACTCCGGGCGAGTCCTGCACTTAGTTTTTTTTTTTTTTAAGACTCAGAACGTGCGAACAATGCAGCCGGCAGCGATTGAAAGAGGCTGTCTGGGCTGGCGTCTGCGTCAGAGCTTCCCTCACCCTCTGCGAGTCCCGCCTTCGTTGTTACAACTTCCTGTTTCGCGGGACTCGCAGAGGGTGAGGGAAGCTCCGATGCAGACGCCAGCCCAAACAGCCTCTTTCAATCGCTGCCGGCTGCATCGTTCGCGCGTTCTGAGTCTTAAAAAAAAAACCTAAGTGCAGGACTCGCCCGGAGTGTCGCAGGGGGTGGGGCGAGCAAAAAAAGGTGCCGGTACGCCGTACCGTTGCGTACCGGCACAAAAAAAGCACTGGTAATAAGTCATCTGGACTACTGCAACGCATTATACGCGGGCTGCAAAGAACAGACTATCAAAAAACTACAAACTGCCCAGAATACTGCGGCCAGACTCATATTTGGAAAAACTAAATATGAAAGTGCAAAACCCTTAAGAGAGAGGCTCCACTGGCTCCCACTTAGGGAACGCATTACGTTCAAGATCTGCACGATTGTTCACAAAATCATTCACGCAGACGCCCCAACCTACATGCTAAACCTCGTAGACTTACCTCCAAGAAACGCCACAAGATCATCCCGCAAATTTCTCGACCTGCACTTCCCCAGCTGTAAAGGACTAAAGTACAAGCAGATGCATGCTACCACATTCTCATACCTGGGCACGCAATTGTGGAATGCACTGCCTACAGACCTGAGAACAATCGACGAAACAAATATCTTTCGCAAATCTCTGAAGACATATCTCTTCAACAAGGCATACAATGAGAACTAATAGCCACAATAATTCACCCGACAACCCACTCAGTCAAGATAGCTCACCTAATATAATTACCTTAATCAATCCTTTCCTTCCTCTTTCTACCCTTATTTAACCTCTGCACAATATTAAATGTAACTGTCACCCTGCAATGACAATGTTAACAAAACTATGTAAGCCACATTGAGCCTGCAAATAGGTGGGATAATGTGGGATACAAATGCAATAAGTAAAATAATAATAAAACCAGCATAAACTGTGTTACAATAATCAAGCTGTGAATTTAAGGCATGAATTAGGGTGTGTAATGAAGCAAAGTACAGAAAATGTCAGAGCATAGCCTACGGAGCCAGAAGAAACCTTCTGCTTATCCCAGAAATAAGCAGCGGATTTTCCCCAAATCAATTTAATAATAGTCTATGGACTTTTCCTTTAGGAAGCCGTCCAGACCCTTTTAAAACTCCACTAAGCTAACCGCCTTTACCACATTCTCTGTCAACGAATTCCAGAGTTTAATTACGCGTCGAGTGAAGAAATATTTTCTCCAATTTGTATTAAATTTACTACTTTGTAGCTTCATCGCATGCCCCCTAGTCCTAGTATTTTTGGAAAGACTAAACAAACAATTCACGTCTACCCTTTCCACTCCACTCATTATTTTATAGACCTCTATCATATCTCCCCTCAGCTGTCTTTTCTCCAAGCTGAAGAGCCCTAGACCCTTCAGCCTTTCCTCATAGGGAAGTTGTCCCACCCCCTTTATCATTTTCATCCCCCTTCTCTGTACCTTTTCTAATTCCACTATATCTTTTTTGAGATGTGGCGACCAGATTTGAACACAATATTCGAGGTGCGGTTGCACCATGGACCGATACAAAGGCGTTATAATGTTCTCACTTTTATTTTCCATTCCTTTCCTAATAATACCTAACATTCTATTTGCTTTCTTAGCCACACACTGAGCAGAGAGTTTCAACGTATCTTCAACAACGACACCGAGATCCCTTTCTTGGTTAATGATGCCTAACGTAGAACCTTGCATTACATAGTCAAAATGATGAACAAAGATGTAGGCTTTCTATCCCACTATAAACCATAAAATTCTACTGCTTTGTCACTCTCTTATCTGCCATACATTGCTCTCTCTCTCACCCACCCAGCTCTCCTAGTCTCTCACCCACCCAGCTCTCCCTTTTCCTTTGAGACTGTCATTGGTCATTTGAGACTACTCCTTGATACGCTGTCTTCATTTGGATTCCAGGTCTCTGTTCTTTCCTGGTTCTCCTCCTACCTCTCGCTTCGCACCTTTAGTGTACACTCTGGTGGATCCTCTTCCACTTCTATCCCTCTACCAATCAGTGTACCTCAGTGTTCTGTTCTTGGTCCTCTCCTGTTCTCCATCTACACTTCTTCCTTTGGCTCACTGATATCATCCCATGGCTTTCAATACCATCTCTATGCTGATGACTCCCAAATCTACCTCTCTACCCCTGAAATCTCAACCAGCATCCAGACCACTGTATCAGCCTGCCTATCTGATATCGCTGCCTGGATGTCTCAACGTCAAATGTCAAACACAAACTCTTCCAACTCATGAATAAATTATTAAATACTACTCCAGTCACCAACAACAGCAAAGACACACCAGGAGCTAACAACTTGGCGAAGTACTTTAAGGAGAAAATCATACAACTACGACTTAAAATACATGTCAGCCCCATCGACTACACTGCACTCCTAGAATGCCTAGACCCAGACCCTGGAGTTTACCCAGCAGACAGGATCTGGACTGAATTCACAATTCTACCGGAAGACCTCATCTTACAAACGCTTAAAAGATTCGCCAAATCTCATTGCAAATTAGACATTTGCCCAAACAACCTCATGAAGTCAGCCCCTCAACAATTTATAACGGACCTAACAAACCACGTAAACTTTATGCTACAAAACGGACTCTTCCCAATGGAGAAAGGTAACATTTTACTCACCCCCATACCCAAGGATGCAAAGAAAAATGTCAGCGAACTAACGAACTACAGACCAGTAGCATCCATTCCCTTAATTACCAAAATAACAGAAGGTATGGTGACCAAACAACTTACAGAATATCTAAACAAGTTCTCAATATTACACGATTCCCAGTCAGGATTCCGCGCCAATCACATCACTGAAACCGTATTAGTCACACTCATGACAAAACTCAAACAACTGATTGCAAACGGGAATAACATACTACTGTTACAATTCGACATGTCAAGCGCATTTGATATGGTTGACCATGGAATTTTATTACACACCCTTGAATACTTCGGCATTGGAGTCAATGTTCTCAACTGGTTTAAGGGGTTCCTAACTACACGCTCTTATCAAGTGACATCAAATTCAGTTACATCAGCTACATGGACACCTGAATGCGGTGTTCCACAGGGATCCCCTCTCTCACCGACCATATTCAACCTAATGATGACACCTTTGGCCAGACTACTATCGAATCAGAACTTAAACCCACATATATATGCTGACGATGTAACGATCTTCATCCCATTCAAACAAGATCTAAGGGAAATCTCCAACGAAATCAAGCAAAGCCTACACATCATGAACTCCTGGGCAGATTCATTTCAGCTGAAACTAAACGCAGAGAAAAGCCAATGCCTTGTACTCACTTCGCAATACAACAAGAATAAATTCACCACCATCAACACACCTAAACTAAACCTACCAGTTTCGGACACCCTAAAAATTCTTGGAGTTACCATTGATCGACACCTAACACTTGAGAATCATGTGACAAACATAACCAAAAAGATGTTTCACTCAATGTGGAAACTAAAAAGAATTAAACCATTTTTTCCAAGGTCTGTCTTCCGCAATCTGGTACAATCACTAGTACTCAGTCATCTGGACTATTGTAATTCACTATACACTGGTTGCAAAGAGCAAATACTTAAAAAACTCCAGACAGCCCAGAACACAGCAGCCAGACTAATATTCGGCAAATCAAAATATGAATGCGCGACACCCCTACGAGAAAAACTACACTGGCTCCCACTTAAAGAACGCATCACGTTCAAACTTTGTACCCTAGTCCACAAGATCATCCATGGAGACGCCCCAGCCTACATGTCAGATCTAATAGAACTACCACCCAGGAACGCAATAAAATCTTCTCGCACATTCCTCAATCTTCATCCTCCAAATTGTAAAGGTCTGAAATACAAATTGTTGCATGCATCTACCTTTTCCTATATGAGCGCACAGCTATGGAACGCAACTTGAAAACGGTCCATGAACTGGCCAATTTCCGCAAACTACTGAAAACTTATCTCTTCGACAAGATTTATCACAAAGATCAACACACGTAACTGTACAATCTTTAATATATATAGGAATGTCTTATAACGTCTTTTGCTGTAATATAACCATGTACTTCACCACCATGTAACCCTAACCCTCCATAAACCAAATGTATATTCTTTTCTACTTCCAATATCCACGACGAATTGTAAGCCACATTGAGCCTGCAAAGAGGTGGGATAATGTGGGATACAAATGCAATAAATAATAATAATAATAATAATCTGAAACTTAGCATGGCCAAAACCGAGCTTCTCATCTTTCCCCCTAAACCTACCTCTCCTCTCACCCCTTTCTCTATTTCTGTGGATGGCACTCTCATTCTCCGGGTCTCATCAGCTTGTAACATTGGGGTCATCTTTGACTCCTCTCTCTCCTTCTCTGCTCACATTCTTCAGATTGCCAAAACCTGTAGTTTCTTTCTCTATAACATCAGCAAAATCCGTCCCTTCATCTCTGAGCACTCTACCAGAACCCTTATCCACACTCTTATCACCTCTCGTCTTGATTATTGTAACCTGTTTCTCACCGGCCTCCCTCTTAGCCATCGGAGCACTTGCTCAAATAGCATCATAGCACATATCTATAAGCTCCCTATACCTGAATTCTTTATTTGGAAACTTTTCAGACCCTTTTAAAATTCTTTAAATATTTATTTTTGTTGGTAGGTGTCCTTGCAGGTCTCCCTAGCCCTCACAGCGCATGCGCATAAATTTGTGTCATTTGTGGGCTTTCTGTAACCACCTCACTTTCCCAGCAGCCTTTAGGGCTATATTCTTAAACATGCTCCATTTGCGCATAGCGATTGCACAACTACGCTGATTGCAGAACAATTTAAATTTTCAAAAAACAGACCCTTTAATCTGGTTTTTCCCACATTATATTTTAAAAACTACTACAACTACTACTACTTAACATTTCTAGAGCGCTACTAGGGTTACGCAGCGCTGGACAGATTAATAAAAGGACAGTCCCTGCTCCAAGGAGCTTACAATCTAAAGGACGAAATGTCAAGTTGGGGCAGTCTAGATTTCCTGAATAGAGGTATAATGGTTAGGTGCTGAAGGCGACATTGAAGAGGTGGGCTTTGAGCAAGGATTTGAAGATGGGCAGGGAGGAGGCCTGGCATATGGGCTCAGGGAGTTTATTCCAGGCATGGGGTGAGGCGAGGCAGAAAGAGCAGAGCCTGGAGTTGGCGGTGGTGGAGAAGGGTTCTGAAAGGAGGGATTTGTCTTGAGAACGGAGGTTACGGGTAGGAATGTAAGGGGAGATGAGGGTAGAGAGGTAGGGAGGGTGATGTAGCATTTCCCAAGCTACAAAGCAGCTCTGAAGTCATCAAGGCTTTTTAAACAACTCCGCGTACGCATATGATGTCACAGATGACGTCACTGCACATTGCAATGCCCCACTTGCTCCCAGCAACAATCTTGAGCCAAAACCAGGCCCAACACATCCTGGGCTTTCCTGAATGCCCCTCCCAGCTTCTTCTTTCTTCAGGGCGGTCTGGAACAAGCTCACCCACGGTAGGACAGCAACCACTGTGACCCCCACCCGTAGGTGCTCTGAAAGCTTGCCCTAACTCTCTGCCCCCCCCAATGTATTACATAATGCTCTCTTTGTAGGCCTTCTTGCCTACTGACTGTGTTATCTTCAGCTTCTTCAGAATACGCCTGGGAACCTCCTGCTGACATCACACTCATTTTTATAAATCATGAATATAACATGGATAACTGAAAAGTGCATTTGCAGCAGATCCCATGCAAGTGAAGCAGCTGAAGAGTTGGCCCTAGAGAAGGAGATTTTTAAAAACTAGTAGTATGCATCCCTTTTAATTACAAAAATGTGAGAAACAGCATGTATTGAATTAAAGAAGGGTGGCCTAGGCTGATGCAACAGTGCTGTTTCCTTGCAATGCCACCTACTGTATGAGCTTGTTGCAGTGGACGTCACATTACCTCTTTTGATTTCCTGGACCGCTCCTTGCCTTCTGCACTCCCTTTGTCTTTCTTGTCCTGCTCCGCACTGCATGTTTGGCTGCTGTATGTGGTTCTCCATTCTCCTGGAGAATTACAGATACTAGTGATTTTGGACTCAGCAGCACTATTTTCCTCTGTAAAAGACCTTGAGGACTGAGTTGTAAATAAGCCCTTTTTTAAGACTTTGACTTGGAGGCTTTTGCTTTTACTCTCGCTTGTATCGCAGGTGCCCCATCCTGCCTTGCTCTCCAGCTTCCCTCCCTGAGGTGTACTGTGGTGCTGACAGACCCGAGGAGCAGCACTGATGTCTGACTGGGTGTCGCTGCTCAGAGACTCTGCTCCCATTTGTACATTCACTTTTTCTGGCTGCTGAAGTTTTTCATCAAGGTTGTTTAATTTCGAAAGGACCTGTGAGATCTCCTCACGTACCCCAGAGAGAGACTCCAGTTTCTTCTCAATCTCTCCAATCCGTAGTACAAGCTTGCAAATGCTTGTCTTCAGTTCCTCATCTCTCTGGTTCTCTCCTCGGGATGATTTATTGGCTTTATTGCTACAGCTGGCCTTGGCTGCATTGTGCTCTGGAGAACTTTCACCATCTGTTTTATGCATCTGGGACAGGGAACCATTGCTGTTGTAGCAGGAAGACTGGATGACTCCAGTAGAGCCACAAATGCTCATGTCATCAAGAAACCTAAAAATATCACTGATGTCATCACTAATTATTTCTGAATCATCTTCTGAGTGCTTCCTAGAGTGACTGTCCCCATGTCGGTATGCTCCTGGTTTGCATAAATCTTTGCCTTTTCTCTGCTCACCCTGGTCAGTCTGTGTGGCAACGTTTACTGTTTTGTCAATGCAGCCCAGGCTCTTCTCTTTAAATGGCTTCATAGCCTCAGGTTTTTCTTTCTGCAGAGGGGAAGAGACATCCTTGGTCTTATAGCTAGCTGTCTTCCCAACAAAGCTCACCAGTGTGCTTGGTTCTGGATCCTGTGGATTCAGGTAGGGCTGCTGTTGCTCTGGGACCGACTGGAAATTTGCAGAGTGAACATTTGAATTTTGATACCGGGGGTTGTCCTCTGTTTTTCTGTTAAAAAATGATCTTTCAAAATCAGGGGTTTCATCTGTGTTCAGGCTCCAACTCTTGGCTGGCCATGGTGATTGCTTGTTTTGTTTCCCTGTAACTTCTTTGGGATTTGAGGGACCAAAGTAGGTGGAAGCCTGAAGGTCATCTAAACTTTCATGTTTGACACGTCTTTTCTCAAGGAGGGGAGAATACACTGCATTCAGATATTGACTGCTGTGGGGCATTTCAAAACTATGGTTAAAGAAGGTTGGCTTTGAGGCCTCTCTTCTGGATTGTGGCTCTCTGTGGCCTCCATCTAGTTTGCTGTTTGAAGGTAACGCAGTGGGAGAAGAGATGGTTAGAACACTGTGGAAATCTCCCTTGAAGACACTTCTTTTCTGCCCAGAGGATTGTGTCAGAAAGGATTCATGATTGGAGAGAAACGGTTCTTTAACACTTGTGGTGATGGACAGGGAATCCTGTTCACTAATGGAATCATTCTCTGGGTTCATAGGGAAGTACGTGCTCTGCATCTCACAGGGTGGTGAGGTGCCAAGAGAGTAGGAAGCTAGTGCCTGCAGCCTGTCTAATGATTCTACTCGACCTTTAAGCTCCTTATTAACTGCAAGTAGGAAGTTGGGCTCAGCCATGGAGATGAACTGGTGGCAACTCTTGCAGTCAGTTTTAGGGCATTTGGAAGACTTTCTAATGGAATAGCCTCTGCTGCATGTAGGGTCTCTGATATCGCAGCTAGTCGGGCATTCCATTAAGTTACAAGCTTCTGTCTCTGATCTACAAGATTCAAACGATTCTTTCTTCTCAACTTTTCGATGTCGAGAAAGAGGAAGTTTCTCTTTAGCTATACCACCATTCATCTGTATCAGATTGAACATAGTCACTATATCCGCAGCTATCATGATTTTCTTGGATTGCTGGTTCTCAACTGAGCATCGCATTTTATCTTTGAACAATGTGGCTGGAAAGTTGGGATCAAGGCAAGCAGTATAGAAGAGTACACTCCTGAGCTTAGCCAGCTGGCATAAATCAAACCTTAAGCATAAAGACTTGCACAGATCCTGGTAGGAAACTTTGTTCTGCTTGCTATCCAGCTCCTCCAATATCTTCACAAGGAAGAGGGAGGAATCTCGGTTTGCTTCCATGACGTACTTTCAACAAGAGGGTTTTACAGTTCTACAGAAAGAGACAAAAGTAAATATTGTAAATTTACAGAAGCGTATTACAAAGAAATATTTTTCTACCCCATCCGCTGATAAATAGTGTGCCTATTGCTCTCATATATCAAATATCAGGGTGATTGTGCTTATTTAATGGAACTCTATAATAGACATTCATGTACTATTACATCAGAATGTTGTGGAAGATTTCAAGATAGTCTTCTTGAAATACAGGAACCAGCTGTGGAAAGGCAGATGATAGAGTTTTAAATCTGATAGCATAGTACCCACTGCAAAGAAGCCTCACATATTTTCCTCAGTTTGTTCATTATACATTTTGTTAATGATTTATCTTACCTTTAGTACATGAGTGATAAAGGGAGAAATAAATGGAAAATGGAACTAACTATATGGCCAAACACACGAGGACTAACATCGCCTGCACTTATTGCAGCAGGAATTACGTGCAAAACATGCACATTTTCTGCCTCCACGTGCAATCGTTCCTTAGGTTACTCATGACTGACTAAATTTCTTACACCGTGCTTTCTATTAAGATGCTTGATGTTGGAAGTAGTATACTATGTATATTGTGTACTATTATTTGAATGATTTTACTGTTGTAATTCCTTATTGCCTATTGTCTATGACCAGGTTATTCATGCTGTACACTTCCTTGGGTGAAATGTATTCAAAAAGGCTATAAAGAAATCCTAATCAACCAATAAATTAATACCAGCTTAGTGGAAGAGTATTCTCTAGCATCATGCTCTAACACTGGGTTAGTACTGGTTCAGATGGAAGAGTGTCCTTTAACACCATGGGTTAGTATTGATTTAGAGGTAAGAGTGTCCTTTAACACTATTCCCTATCACTGGGTTACTACTTGTTCAGAGGGAAGAGTGTCCTCAACCACCGTTCCCTAACACTGGGTTAGTACTGGTTGAAAGGGAAGAGAGTCCTCTAACACTGTTCTGCCCCCATATTCATGGTAGCAGGGTGCATTGTTACGTATATTTAGTATGAGTATTATTTGTATTCTCCGAGGACAAGCAGGCTGATAATCCTCACAATTGGGTCAGTGATCCACGCCGGCCCAGGAACCGACATTTAAAATAGCAAAAAAGTTTGCTGGACCCTTCTAGCATGCCTCATGTCCGACTGCCCATGCAGCGAGTGCCTTCCCGCCCACTGCGCAGCTGCGCTCCTCAGTTGTTATTTTTACATGTGAGGAGTGGCAGCTGTTTACCCTGGCTCCACTTCTTCACCTGGGAGAGTCTTCAGTGCAGTTTTCGCAGTTCATTGTATTTTTGTCCCCCTTCTCTTTCTTTTAGTAAAAAAAAAAAAAAAAAAGAGAGAGAGTTCCTTTTATTTCTTAGCTTTTCTTTTGGCCCGCATCAAGTTTGCTTTTATTTTTAGTCATGGCCGATCTTAGGCCTGCTCGTCTGGGTTTTTTCCCCTTTTTTGTGCTTCATTTTTCGCACAATTGCGTCTTTTGATTTGGCTAGGGCAGTCTTCCCTTCCATGTCATTGAAGACTTCCAGTGGCTTCAAACACTGTTCTTGGTGCAACGGGACCATCTCAGGCACTGATACCCATTCGTGGTGTATCCAGTGCCTTGGGCCCAACCATAGCCCAGCCCGTTGTTCCCTTTGTCTTCATATGAAGAAAAGGACTCGGCTGGCTCAAGAAGCCCAGAGAGAAAAATGTTTTGGGGCTTGGTCCAGTCCTTCAACGTTGGATTGACATCGGCATAGAGGTCGTCGGTGTTGGCATCGGGGGTGGCATCAGCGTCGGGAGTGGAGGTAGGCATGGCTGCTGAGAGACCTCGACACACTGGGAGCAGTGAGGCATCAAGTGGGTCTCCACCCGCCTCAAGGCCTCCTGCTATGCAGGCCCCCCGGGACATCCATTGTTGGACCCAACCCCAAGGAGACGTGGGGATTCAACGTTGTCCTCCGCACTGAGGAGCCTCTGTGAGGTGCATCGAGCGAAGGCTAAGAAGCACCGACACCATTCTCCCTCAACACATGGTGCCGGGAGCTCTGGGGCGCCGAGGACGTCATCACCTGAGAAGCGTCGATGCCGGGAGGACCACTCCCCCTCCACACAAAAGGTACTGATGCTTCGGTCTCCCAGCAGTCCAGTTCCTGCTCCTGAACCCCAGGCAGCTCTGCCACGACTGCTCCTCCAGCCCCAAAGTCTTTCCCGATGGCAGCTCTTGACGAGCGGATTTGGGCCTTGCTTCTAGAGCTTCTGGAAGGACTGCTGCATCACACTACATTGGCATAGGGGGTGCTTGCGCCTACCTTGATGCCTGCTGTAGCTATGTCTGGCCCTCCACCCGTGGTGAGGTCTCCTAACTTTGCGTCGCTTGCAGCTCTGGTATCGGTTGCCACCCAGGTCAATTCCCCATCGACGTCGATGGAGGAAACTTCGCTGCAGTCCATGTGGGGGTTGGCTCCTCGACTTTGCTATTGAGACCACGGGTCTTCGGCGTCGAGTTGGGTTCAATCTCGGAAGTGCTGTCCGACATCGAGGAAGAACGCTCGGAGTCAGAGGAAAATCCCAGGTACTTCTCAGATGAGTCCTTTGGGATTTCCTCTGAACCTTCCCCTCCACCTGAAAGGAGACTGTCTCCTCCTGAGAGCCTCTCCTTTTCACTTTATGTGTGGGAAATTGCTCAGGCCATTCCATTCTCCGTAGACGTGGAGGACAAGCCCAGGGCTGAGATGCTCGAGGTCCTGGACTACACCTCTCCACCTAAAGAGGCAGTGACAACTCCTTTGCATAAGGTACTCAGGGAAATCCTTATGCGAAACTGGGCATCCCCTCTGTCTGGCCTCGTGATCCCTAAGAAGACAGATTCTCAGTATCGGATCCACGGTGAACCTGGGTTGATGAAGTTTCAGTTACCCTACAACTCCATGGTGGTGGACTCTGCCCTCAAAAGAACCAAGAGTTCTAGAGACTATGCTTCGATGCTCCCAGGTACAGAAGCTAGGACCTTGGGCTCTTTTGGGAGGAAAATGTATCAGGCTGCTATGCTTGCTGCCCATATGCAATCATACCAGTGCTTCATGAGCATCCACTTGTAGAACTTGGTGCAGCAGCTGTCTAGTTTGGTCGATGCCCTCCCTCCAGAGCAGGCCAAACCTTTTAGCCAGCTGGTCAAGCAGCAGAAGGCATGTCGTAAATTTCTGGCCAGGGGTGCAAACAACACTTTTGCTCAGAACACCACAGCCCGACTTAGCTTCGGTAAATCGAGATTTGAAAGTTCGAGACCACTGCGAGAGAGGTTACACTGGCTTCCTGTGAAGGACTGCATCGCTTTCAAGATCTGCGCATTGGTACACAAAATCATCTACGCCCCTGCTTATATGGACACTCTTATTAACTTGCCGTCCAGGAACTCCCCCAAGTCAACTCATTTGTACCTCAATCTCCACTACCTAGCTTTTAGTGGCCTTAAATATAAGACCGTCTATGCTTCTTCTTTCTCTTATCTCAGCACTCAATTGTGGAACGGGCTGCCTCAGGTGGTCAAATTCACTCCTGATCACCCAACCTTCAAGATGCGACTCAAGACCTTCCTTTTTGGTAGAGCATACGCCGTGTGCCCGCCTGGCGCCACATCCTTCTGAACCACGGCTATCCTAGTGACAAACTGTCACTTTCTTCTCCCTCCCTTTCCCTCCTCTGTTATTTCTCTTTCCCTTTCATGACTCTGAATACTGTATTTTGAATTAATGTTTGCTTGATAGACTACTGTACGCCACATTGAGCCTGCCTCTGGGTGGGAATATTGTGGGTTATAAATAAATAAATAAATAAATAAATAAATAAATAAATAAATAAATAGCATCCAGGATCTCTGCTCAGGGTATAGCAATGCGCAGACTCTCATGGCTGCGTGTTTCTGACCTGGATCATTCGGTCCAGCAGAGGACAGGTGATGTTCCTTGCTGGGAGGATAATATTTTCGGAGAAAAGGTGGAAGATCTAGTTGACCAGATGAACAAGAACACAGATGCTATGGCTTCTCTCTCCCACCGGGCGCCTTCTGCTACCACCTCCTCTACTAGGAGTTTTTTTGGTGGACCATGGAGTGCTCCCTATTCCTATTCCAGGCGTAGGTACGCTCTAGCATCTCACCAGCCTACTTAGGCTCAGCCCCAGCGCGCTCGTTCCTGTCAACAACGTGTGCCCAGGGCCCCTACTGCTCCCCAGCAAAAGCAAAGGACAGACTTTTGACTGGCTCCAGGAAAGCTATTAAGCACAGCCACAATAAAAGTGTCCGTGCCGGACGACTTGCTGGTTAGGAAGAGGTTAATGTTTTTTCACCAAAGGTGGCCTCTCATAACCTCAAATAGTCTGGTTAGGAATCTGGAATCCAAACCTCCAAATTGCCCACCGGGAGCCCATTCGTTCAGCTCTCAGCACAAGCAGATACTTGAAGAGGAACTCTACGCCATCCTGAAGGCCCATGCAGTCGAACCCGTTCCACCAGGGGAAGAAGGGCTGGGATTCTATTTCTTGTGCAGAAGAAAACAGGGGGGATGCGTCCCATCCTAGACCTAAGGGCCCTGATCAAATTCATACTCAGAGAAACATTCAGGATGGTTTCCCTGGGCACCCTTCTTTCCATGATTCAGGAAAATGATTGGCTATTCTCTCTGAACTTAAAAGACACTTAAACTCATATCCTGATACTTCCACCTCATAGGAAGTATCTTTGATTTTGGCTGGGAATGTAGCACTTTCAGTACTGCGTATTGCCTTTTGGCCTAGCATCAGCTCCCAGAGTATGTATTCCCTTATCTCGATGATTGGCTGGTAAAGAGCAGCTCAGAGGACAGTGCTCGGGAGTCTATGCGGAAGACTATTCAGGTGCTGGAACTACTAGGGTTCGTAATAAATTATCCCAAGTCCCATCTCACTCCGATCCAGAAGATTTTTCAGTTCTATCAGTACTCTGGGATGTATACCATCCGATCCAGGAGATTCGCTACTCTTCAATTTGTAGAACTGCTTCATTAAATCCTCCAGGTTTATAGAGCATTCATTCAGTTTTTCTGACTCATCAGCTTCGAATACCATTTCTGGCACCACTATCTCTCCCAAATCTTCCTTGGTGAAGACCAAAGCAAAGAATTAATTTAATCTCTCCACTATGGCTTTGTCTTCCCTGATCGTCCCTTTCACTCCCGGTCATCTAGTGGTCCAACCGATTCTTTTGCCGGCTTCCTGCTTTTAATATACCTAAAAAAATTTTTACTATGTGTTTTTGCCTCCAACACAATCTTTTTTTTCGAAGTCCCTCTTAGCCTTCCTTATCAGCGCTTTGCATTTGACGGGAGAGGTTCCGAGGGATTGGAGAACGGCAGAGGTGGTCCCTCTTCACAAAAGTGGGGATAGGGAAGAAGCTGGAAACTACAGACCGGTAAGCCTTACTTCGGTTATTGGAAAAGTAATGGAAGCCATGCTGAAGGAAAGGATAGTGAATTTCCTGGAAGCCAATAAGTTGCAAGATCCGAGACAACATGGTTTCACCAAAGGGAAATCGTGCCAAACGAATCTCATTGAATTCTTTGACTGGGTGACAGGAGAATTAAATCAAGGACGTGCTATGGACGTCATCTACTTAGATTTCAGCAAGGCTTTTGACACGGTTCCCCACAGGAGGCTCTTAAATAAATTAGACGGCCTGAAGATAGGACCCGAAGTGGTGAACTGGATTAGGAACTGGTTGACGGACAGACGCCAGAGGGTGGTGGTAAACGGAGTTCGCTCGGAGGAGGGAAAGGTGAGTAGTGGAGTGCCTCAGGGATCGGTGCTGGGGCCGATTCTGTTCAATATATTTGTGAGTGACATTGCCGAAGGGTTACAAAGTAAAGTTTGCCTTTTTGCGGATGACACCAAGATTTCCAACAGAGTGGACACCCCGGAGGGAGTGGAAAACATGAAAAAAGATCTGAAGAAGCTAGAAGAATGGTCTAACGTTTGGCAATTAAAATTCAATGTGAAGAAATGCAAAGTGATGCACTTAGGGAGTAGAAATCCAAGGGAGACGTATGTGTTAGGTGGGGAGAGTCTGATAGGCACGGACGGGGAGAGGGATCTTGGGGTGATAGTATCTGAGGACCTGAAGGCGACGAAACAGTGCGACAAGGCGGTGGCCATAGCGAGAAGATTGCTAGGCTGTATAGAGAGAGGAGTGACCAGCAGAAGAAAGGAGGTTTTAATGCCCCTGTATAAGACGTTGGTGAGGCCCCACCTGGAGTATTGTGTTTAGTTTTGGAGGCCGTATCTTGCGAAGGATGTTAAAAAAATGGAAGCGGTGCAAAGAAAAGCTACGAGGATGGTATGGGATTTACGTTCCAAGACGTATGAAGAGAGGCTTGCTGACCTGAACATGTACACCCTGGAGGAAAGGAGGAACAGGGGTGATATGATACAGACGTTCAAATATTTGAAAGGTATTAATCTGCAAATGAATCTTTTCCGGAGATGGGAAGGCAGTAGAACGAGAGGACATGAAATGAGATTGAAGGGGGGCAGACTCAGGAAAGATGTCAGGAAGTATTTTTTCACAGAGAGGGTGGTAGACGCTTGGAATGCCCTCCCGCGGGAGGTGGTGGAGATGAAAACGGTAATGGAGTTCAAACATGCGTGGGATATGCATAGAGGGATCCTCAGAAGCTTAGCTGAAATTGGGTGGCGGAGCAGGTGGGGGGAAGAGGGGGTAGTGGTTGGGAGGCGAGGATAGGGGAGGGCGGACTTATGCGGTCTGTACCAGAGCCGGTGATGGGAGGCGGGACTGGTGGTTGGGAGGCGGGAAATACTGCTGGGCAGACTTATATGATCTGTGCCCTGAAAAGGACGGGTACAAATTCAAGGTAAGGTATACACATATGAGTTTGTCTTGGGCAGACTGGATGGACCATGCAGGTCTTTTTCTGCCGTCATCTACTATGTTACTATGTTACTATGTTACTATGTTACTATGACTTGACATTCCTTATGCTGTTTCTTATTATTTTCAGTCGGTTCCTTCTTTCATTTTCTGAAGGATTTTCTTTTAGCCCTAATAGCTTCCTTCACCTCACTTTTTAACCACGCCGGCTGTCGTTTGGTCTTCCGTCCTCCTTTTTTAATACGCGGAATATATTTGGCCTGGGCTTCCAGGATGGTTTGTTGAATAGCATCCACGCCTGATGTAACTTTTTGACCCTCATAGCCGCTCCTCTAAGTTTTTTTTTTGCCACTGTTACATAAGTGCATAAGTATTGCCATACTGGGAAAGACCAAAGGTCCATCAAGCCCAGCATCCTGTTTCCAACAGTGGCCAATCCAAGTCACAAATACCTGGCAAGATCCCAAAAAAGTACAAAACATTTTATACTGCTTATTCCAGAAAAAGTGGATTTTCCCCAAGTCCATTTATTTATTTTTTAATTTTTTTATATGTTGCATTTGTATCCCACATTTTCCCACCTATTTGCAGGCTCAATGTGGCTTACATAGTACCGTCAAGGCATTTGCCCAGTCGGTTGATAGCAAATACAAGGTTGGATAGTGATCGAATTGGGTATATGTGGAAGGTCGGAAGGGATGAGGATTGTGTGGTTGTCCAGTACGATCATTAGGCATGCTGTGTTTCTGGGTGAAGAGGTTTACGTAGTAAGATCGTTGGGGTAGGCCTTTTTGAAGAGGTTGGTTTTTAGTGATTTCCTGAAGTTAAGGTGGTCATGGATTGTTTTCACAGCTTTTGGGAGGCCATTCCATAGTTGTGCGCTTATGTAGGAGAAGCCGGATGCATAGGTTGTTTTGTATTTCAGTCCTTTGCAATTTGGGTAATGTAGGTTTAGGTATGATCTTGACGACCTGACTCTGTTTCTTATTGGTAGATCTATGAGGTCTATCATGTATCCTGGGACTACGCCATATATTGACAGTGATGAGCAAGACAAGCAAATAGGATACCTAAGGGAGAGAAAGGGATAGTAGGATGCTGGAAAAATGCAACTAACCTGAATGCTACTTTCTGGTGGCTGTTTGTGAGGTTAAAGCTATGGAAAAACCAAATAGCAAAAAGTTATTCAAAACTGAAAAACCATTAGAATATTTTCTTTCAAAACAATAAGATCCATTGTCATATAAGGAATTTAAGTACCTATTGCTGAGTTTTTAAATACTATTTACAACTTTATTGTTTAGCTTTTAGAGGCCAATCTCATGTTAATTTGAAGACTTCCAACTTTTACACGATCATTATGATTACCGTAATTATTTCTCTTTTCTATCTTGTTTTGTCAATGTGTTTGATGTTCATTGAAATAAATAGTTGGTATGGATGGATAGATGGTTTTTATCTGCTGTCATTTTCTGTTTCTAGGTTCCTACATATTGGTGGTTGTTGGATAAGGCTGTGAGGGCAGATAGTTAAGTGTGAGAGAGTGATCAGATGATGATCCACAAGAAGAAAACTCAAGTGGAGAAGTCAGAGACAGCAGCCAGAAGAATTGACCACTCATGAAAGAGCCCATGCTGCTGAGTAAGTGCCATACAGCTGAGCTGGAGCTTCTAGGTATAAGAGACAGAGGGGTCATCAAAGTATCTAATGATGAGGGAAGGGGAAGATGGGTCAAGGAAGAAAGAAAGCCAGGAGTCAAAATGATTGATAAAGGAGGAGAGGATTTATTAGGGAGTCCATAGGTAGCCTTCCCAAAACTCAGACTGGAACACAGGAGCAGGAGCCGGATCAATTCTGATAGTTTATTTATTTATTTATTTGTTGGTTGCATTTGTATCCCACATTTTCCCACCTCTTTGCAGGCTCAATGTGGCTTACAATACATCATGAATAGTGGAAATGAGAAGAGAATAGGCAATTGGTATTACAGAAGTATTTTGGGTTACATGATAATGATAAAGCATAATAGTGAACTAACAAGAAAACATTTTAAGATAATTCTGGGTACATGTGGGGGATTTCACATGTGATGATCTTAGTGATATGAAATGAGTCTTCAGTAGTTTGCGGAAGCTGGTTAGTTCGTAGATTGTTTTTAGGTTGCGCGGCAGCACGTTCAAGAATTGTGTGCTCATATAGGAAAAGGTTGATGCGTGCATTAGTTTATATTTTAGACCTTTACAGTTGGGGAAATGAAGATTAAGGGATGTGCGAGATGATTTTTTAGCATTCCTGGGTGGTAGGTCTATCAGGTCTGACATGCAGGCTGGGGCATCACCATGGAAGATTTTGTGAACTAGGGTGCACACCTTGAACGCGGTGCGTTCTTTGAGTGGGAGCCAGTGTAGTTTCTCTCATAGGGGTTTAGCACTTTCATATTTTGATTTCCCGAATATGAGTCTAGCTGCAGTGTTCTGGGCTGTCTGGAGTTTTTTGAGTATTTGCTCTTTGCAGCCAGTGTAAAGTGCATTACAATAATCTAGATGACTGAGTACCAAATTACGGAAGATGGTCCTTGGGAAGAATGGTCTTACTCTTTTTAATTTCCACATTGTGTGGAACATCTTTTTGGTTGTGTTTTTCGCGTGATTTTCTAGTGTTAGGTGCCAATCAATGGTAACTCCAAGAATTTTTAGGGTAAAACCAGGGTAGGAAATAGGACAGTAATTTAGGCCGAAAGCCAGGGAAACTCTCTCTGCTTCCTGCAACTGCTAATTTCCACCTCCTGCCTCTGGCCATGGAATAAACTATTCAGTACTTAGAAGTGGGGATGGGGAGAGGCTGAATAGAGAGGACCATGCAGGAGCCACACTGGTGCCCAGGCAGCAGCAAAGTCCAAGGCCTTTTAGGGTACAAGAAAACGTGGCTGTTTGATGCCCAACTGAGCCAGGGGAGATTGTAACCTAAAGTTGAGAACTGGCAACGTCCCTGCCTCTTGTTCCTGAATGATGGAGGTGGAAGAAATCTTCAGGTATACTGAATGGCTTTTTTTTTTGTAAACACCAGCTGGAGCAGTCAAAAGTTAAATTGTACTTTTGTGTGCATATCTTCAGTCCTGGTCAGTTGTGCTTTCAGGGTATACCAAATGAATATGCATGAGACAGATTGCCTTATCCTGCTGCTTTAACTTGTTTTGTGGTAATTCTGTTCTCATAGACCAACAGCACATTAAGGGTTTAGCAATCCCTAACTGATTTATTGTTCCATATTAACTGAGCAGCCTTTGTTGTCTTCACTGGAACCTTTCCATCTGCTTTGCATCGTTCATTGATGATTTGTTCACCATCAACCAGCACTGGGGTCATTATCATACGGTATTTCTGAGACGAGAATTTTGTCTATCATCACTCTTTATGAAAGGTCACTTTATAAGGGACAATTTGAGCCTGGTCTATGACCTTAACCACAAAGCACATAAATTACCCAAATCAATTGTGACAATTTCACTACAATTAAATGGAAGCATTTAAGATCACAGAATGGTTTTAACACGGGGGAATCCTTTCATAATTGGATATAACTAATTTACCACAAGCCAGTTTCTAGACTTATCAAGGATAGTATTACTGCTCCAATCATTTTATCAAGACGCATAAGACAAGGTTGTCCCCTTTCACTTCTCATCTTTAACTTAGCTCTAGAG
Organism: Microcaecilia unicolor; assembly: GCF_901765095.1. Lineage (NCBI taxonomy): Eukaryota > Metazoa > Chordata > Amphibia > Gymnophiona > Siphonopidae > Microcaecilia > Microcaecilia unicolor. The sequence goes on along the minus strand of NC_044031.1, from coordinate 771,822,252 downwards.
CCACTACTAAGAGCCATTAGCCATTAAACGTATAGGTACTGCCAATTCCACAACTACAATAGCACCCTAAGCTGATGATCTGCTTTAATTCCTCCATTACCGAATTAATGTCAACAGTAGATCTCTTTTCCCAATTCTCTGGTTAGAAAATTTTAATTGACATCATGCCAATATCACAAGTTAAATTGGTAATATTAATTTCAAATGGCCCCCCCCGTACAGCTTAAATATCTGGGCACTTGGCCAAACAAGGACCAAGATCAAACATTAATGAAACATGAATAAAATATTTGAGCCTGATAATGGCTCCTGGTCACTTAAAAATTCCCTGTCCCGGAACAGGTTACTTCCTGTTCCGGGGCAGAGGGAGCATGGAACGAACGAAGGACAGGCGTGCGCGGCACCCCCCCCCCCCCCAGGGGCGTGCACCCGGGGGGTTCTTTCGCACGGGGATCACGCTGCATCCAGGGGGGCACTGCACCCGGGGGGCAGGGTGCATTGGCGATCCGCCCCGGGTGTCAGCCCCCCTAGGAACGCCACTGAGTTGGAGTTGGTGCTTAGCCGCAGAGGCAAAGCTAGGTTTTAAGGTCAGGGGGAGCAGTGATCACTCAAGTGGATGAGCAGAAATCAAGCTGGAAACCACAGGAAATAGTATGAGCATGTGAGTGCGCCCTGGCAGTGGAGAAAAGCACAGGATAAATCCCTCCTCTCAGTACCCTTCTCCACCACCGCCAACTCCAGGCTCCGCTCATTCTGCCTCGCCTCACCCTATGCTTGGAACAACCTTCCTGAACCCTTACGCCAAGCCCCCTCCCTGCCCATCTTCAAGTCTTTGCTTAAAGCCCACCTCTTCAATGCTGCGTTCGGCACCTAACCCTTACCGTTCGGTGAATCCAGACTGCCCCAATTTGACTGCCCCTATCGGACCGACCGTTCACTTGTCTATTAGATTGTAAGCTCTTTGAGCAGGGACTGTCTCTCTTTGTTAAATTGTACAGCGCTGCGTAACCCTAGTAGCGCTCTAGAAATGTTAAGTAGTAGTAGTATTTTTGGTTAGGGTTCATTAGCTAATAATCATCTAAGTATGCCTGCTTGGTAACACCATGTTATGAATTGCCATAACATTTTCCACTGAATTTTTCCTGAGCTATGAAGCAAAGTATCTCCAGTCAGTTACCATTCACACTCTAACTTAGAGCATCCTCACCCCTTGTTAGCTGCAATTCATACTCTGTCAACCCGCAGTGCTGGTGCTGCTCGTGTTGCTGTGATCATGACTGAAGAGTGCAGTGCTGGTTGCCGCTGGCCCTTCTGCTGAGCTTTAGCAGCGCCAACGCTCCACTCTTCAGCCATGAGTCTGCTGACACCAGCAACAGGAACACTCCTGTACTCTGCCAAGGAACAGAGAACAAGGTATGTTGTTCCAAGCATATTGTGAAATACAGTAGAGTCTCTGTTATCCGACGTAAACAGACAACCCATTGCCGGATAAGAGAAAAGTCGGATTACACAGAATAAATGGAAAATGCATAGAAAATCTGCATTTTAAATGCTGCACTGAAAGCAGGGTCTCAGTAGCAAAACCAAACAGAGGTAAGTGCCTGCCCCTCCAATGAACGAGACATCGGGAAAGTGGGGAAAAAAGCCCTGATGACATCATTGGGGTTTTATCGATATGCAAGATGGTTGGATTAGCAAGACTCTAGTAGTGTACCTGTAATACAAAGCCTACAAAAGTCACTCAGAGCCTATATAATCTATTTTACCATAACACCAGTAAGTTACAGAAGTAAGGAATCCTGTTCAGAAGGAATGGATCCTCAGAAGCTTAGCAGAGATTGGATGGCAGCACCGGTGGTTGGGAGGCGGGGATAGTGCTGGGCAGACTTCTACAGTCTATGCCCCAAAAATGGTAAGGATACATATAAAGTAGCACATATGAGTTTATCTTGGGCAGACTGAATGGACCTTACAGGTCTTTATCTGCCGTCATCTACTATGTTATTTGCAGGCTTATTTTCGAAAGAGAAGGATGCCCATCTTTCCACACAAATCGGAAGATGGGCATCCTTCTCACAGGGTTGCCCAAATCGGCATAATTGAAAGCCGATTTTGGGCGTCCCCAACTGCTTTCCGTTGCAGGAACAACCAAAGTTCATGGGGGCGTGTCGGCGGCGTAGCGAAGGCGAGACTTTGGCGTACCTAACACATGGGCATCCTTGACCCATAATGGAAAAAAGGGTGTCCCTGACGAGCACCCTCAAAAAAACAACTTTAAAAATATTTTGTTCCAGCCTTTATGCCAGCCTCAAATGTCATACTCAGGTCCATCACAGCAGTATGCAGGTCCCAGGAGCAGTTTTATTGGGTGCAGTGCAATTCAGGCAGGCAGACCCAGGCCCATCCCCCCCCACCTGTTACACTTGCGGTGGTAAATGTGAGCCCTCCAAAACCCACCAGAAATCCACTGTAAACACATCTAGGTGCCCCCCTTCACCCATAAGGTGTACAGTTGTGGGTAGTGGGTTTTAGGGGGGTTTGGGGAGCTCAGCACACAAGGTAAGGGAGCTATGTACCTGGGAGCAATTTCTGAAGTCCACCTCAGTGCCCTCTAGGGTGCCCAGTTGGTGTCCTGGCATGTCAGGGGGACCAGTGCACTACAAATGCTGGCTCCTCCCACGACCAAATGGCTTGCATTTGGTCGTTTCTGAGATGGGTGTCCTCGGTTTCCATTATCAGCGAACATCAGAAACGACCAAGTCTAGGGACGACCTAAATGTCAAGATTTGGGCGTCCCCGACCATACTATCGAAACGAAAGATGGACGCCCATCTTGTTTTAATAATACAGGTTTCCCCGCCTCTTTGCCGGGACGTCCTGCAAGGACGTCCTCAGCAAGACTTGGGTGCCCCTTTCGATTATGCCCCTCCACGTAATGCAACAAAGACCTTATCTAGAAAAATGCAACACAGGAAATACTAAGGTGGGAACTGGAACATCAATATGCCTATTGGGAAACTGAACAAGTTGAATTCTTACAGATGCTTAAATAGAAACTCGATGCAAGCAGAGTTCTTGGACTTGGTCACAGGGCACAACCAAGTTCTTTTGCCCATGGATTTATAATGCACATTATTGATTCAGATGTTTTTTTGGTTTTTATTTTTGCGTTTTTACCAATAGCTGTGTACATACATATGCAACGTGTTCCTTCCCACACACCCCCTTACACCCCCTTCCCTCTCCTTGTACGCAGATTTTATATATATTTATTGGCTGGCTTCCTCTCAGTTAGTTTTTATACTTATAATGGATGCTACAGATACTGTCCTTTTCCCCTTATTTTTAATTGTTAATAGATGTTCTAATTTAAATTTAAACTTATCGGCTTTTGACTGAGTATACCCCTTGTCCTGAGCAAAATTGAGACCAAATGATACCATCATATAATTCACATAGTTGTCAATATATATTCCTACTCTACTGTCATATATGCAACAGAGAGACATTGTAATTATCTGTTTCAAAATACAGGATTAACCCTTGATTCAGATATTGAGCATCTTTCTAGTTTCATCAATATACATCCAATTCAAGGTTTGGTTTTGTGTATTTGTCTCTTTCATGCTCATTATTGGTTGACACATAATCAGGCTGTTATGTTGAATTTTCTTTGGACCATGTTAACACTTAGATTCAATTGTATTTACCTGTTATTATTTTCTAAAGTTATATTTGCACATTTTATGCATGTAATTGTCACTTTTGTCCACTTCACTGTTGTCATGCTGATTTTGTTATTTTCACATGTTGTTGTGTAATCTTTGATTTGTATACATGTTTTAGTGACTCCTAAAGAAGGCCCTTGAGGGCCGAAACACAGCTCTGTCCTTTCCTGGTTCTCTTCCTACCTCTCCCTCCGCACCTTTAGTGTTCACTCTGGTGGATCCTCTTCTACTTCTATCCCTCTGCCTGTCGGCGTACCTCAGGGTTCTGTTCTTGGTCCCCTCCTCTTTTCTATCTACACTTCTTCCCTTGGTTCATTAATCTCATCCCATGGCTTTTCCTACCATCTCTATGCTGATGACTCCCAAATCTACCTTTCTACCCCTGATATCTCACCTTGCATCCAAACCAAAGTTTCAGCGTGCTTGTCTGACATTGCTGTCTGGATGTTTCAACGCCACCTGAAATTAAATATGACCAAAACCGAGCTTCTCATTTTCCCCTCCAAACCCACCTCCCCGCTCCCCCCGTTTTCTATTTCTGTTGATGGCTCTCTCATTCTCCCTGTCTCCTCAGCTCGAAACCTTGGGGTCATCTTTGACTCTTCTCTCTCCTTCTCTGCTCACATCCAGCAGACCGCCAAGACCTGTCGTTTCTTTCTTTACAACATCCGTAAAATCCGCCCCTTTCTTTCCGAGCACTCTACCAAAACCCTCATCCACACCCTTGTCACCTCTCGTTTAGACTACTGCAATCTGCTTCTTGCTGGCCTCCCACTTAGTCACCTCTCCCCTCTCCAGTCGGTTCAAAACTCTGCTGCCCGTCTCATCTTCCGCCAGGGTCGCTTTACTCATACTACCCCTCTCCTCAAGACCCTTCACTGTCTCCCTATCCGTTTTCACATCCTGTTCAAACTTCTTCTACTAACCTATAAATGTACTCACTCTGCTGCTCCCCAGTATCTCTCCACACTCGTCCTTCCCTACACCCCTTCCCGTGCACTCCGCTCCATGGATTAATCCTTCTTATCTGTTCCCTTCTCCACTACTGCCAACTCCAGACTTCGCGCCTTCTGTCTCGCTGCACCCTACGCCTAGAATAAACTTCCTGAGCTCCTACGTCTTGCCCCATCCTTGGCCACCTTTAAATCTAGACTGAAAACCCACCTCTTTAACATTGCTTTTGACTCGTAACCACTTGTAACCACTCGCCTCCACCTACCCTCTTCTCTTCCTTCCCGTTCACATTAATTGATTTGATTTGCTTACTTTATTTATTTTTTTTGTCTATTAGATTGTAAGCTCTTTGAGCAGGGACTGTCTTTCTTCTATGTTTGTGCAGCGCTGCATATGCTTTGTAGCGCTATAGAAATGCTAAATAGTAGTAGTAGTAGTAGCTCGTGTCGAGTCCTGGATGTTTAATAAAAGTGCAAGTTTTTACATCATCTGGTGTCCCCTCTTCTTTGTGTTGCCTTTTTTGTGACTGATTTGTTGGCCTCAGTCACAAACACTGAACCACCCTAGCCAGGTACAGAATAAATTACCACAAAGTTAAAATATGAATACGTAGACAAAACTTAAACTCAAAACCCAAGAAGCCACACACTGCAGGCAGTGCAACACTAGAGAAAGAGAAATAGAAACAGCACCCCCCACTCTTCAAACTATAAAGAAAGCAGTGTAAACTTACATTTTCCATTCACTGAATTAAAAATAGAACCCTTCTTTCTACCTTTATCTGGTTGTTTTGTTTCCCCCTCCCCCCCCCAAGTCATGTTTGTCCCAGGCTCCAGTTTCTGCTTTCATCTGACTTTTCTTAACTTTCTTCACATGATCTTCAGTCCATCTACCACTTCTCTCCCTTCCTGTCTTTCTTCGAAATCAGAGATGGACGAAGGAGAGGACAAGATCTTTTCCTTTCAGCTTTCCTTCATTTAGTTTACTCCCTCTTAGACTTCATTCATAAGAACACAGGGAACATAAATGTTGCTATACTGGGACAGACCGAAGGTCCATCAAGCCCAGCATCCTGTTTCCGACAGTGGCAAAACCAGGTTACAAGTACCTGGCAAGATCCCAAAACAGTACAATACATTTTATGCTGCTTATCCTAGAAATAAGCAGTGCATTTTCCCCAACTCCATCTTAATAATGGTTTATGGACTTTCTTTTAGGAAGTTATCCAAACCTATTTTAAGCCCCGCTAAGCTAACTACTTTTACTACATTCTCTGGAAATGAATTCCAGAGTTTAATTACACATTGAGTGAAGAAATATTTTCTCCGATTTGTTTTAGATTCTTTTGTGACAGACATGAGAAATGGACATCCATGTGATGGGGATGTCGAGTATGAACATCCATTTCACAAAGTGAAACTTCCAAATTAGGAACCGGTCAAAACAAAGGACAGCATGGGAACATCCGTATTAGAAAATGACCACATAGACAACCAAGTGGGGCAGAGGAAAACCTAATGGTCAGGGTTGTGAGCTGACACTCAAGGGATCCAGGTTTAAATCTTACTTCTGCTGTTTGTGATTTTTTTTTAAATTGTGAGCTCTCCAAGGACAGAAAAATACCTACTGTACCACTTCAATAGTCTTCAGGCTTGCAGGTTTCTTATACATTCAGGCACAGAAGGTATTTTTTCTGTCTGTGGAGGGCTCACAATCAAAAAAAAAAATCTCAAAGATTTAAAGAAGGATTTGAACCTGGGTCCCTTGGTTCTTAGCCATTAGCCTACTCCTCAATACTCATGGATACCTATGAAGAAATTAAAAAAAAAAGATTTTAGCACTATAAAGATCCATAGTTCCTGAAGCTGTCATAGATCCCTCTATCCTTTGCTAGTTTTAGGGGAGAAGAAGAAGGGGGAAACCAATGGGGCATTAGGGAGGTGATTTGTCTTAATTCCTTCTGTGGACCTGCCAAGTACCAGGTCTAAATAACGTCTTCCTGGATAAAGACGTCTCTTCCTGTTCTTCAACTGGAGCTGAACATTTTATTTATATATTTGTAGCATTTGTATCCCACATTTCCCCAACAATTTGCAGGCTCAATGTGGCTTACATTTGCCATAATTGCCATATATTGCCTCTCCCTAGTCCCTCTCAGATCACGATCCCTTTTTATAAGGACATATGTCAGTTTTGGATATCCATCTCCTGTCATTTGGATTCCCATGTAATAAGAATTTCTAAATGCCAAGTTTCAGGTGTCCAGAGTCTCTTCCCTTTCACAGCTCTAGCATTCAAAGCGAACTTCCCATCTTTGCAATTATGTTACTGTTATTTTACAATGTTGATATTTCTTGTACTTGTTCAAAATACTACTACTACTTAACATTTCTAAAGTGCTACCAGGGTTACGCAGCGCTGTACAATTTAAACGAGGAAGGACAGTCCCTGCTACTACTACTACTATTTAGCATTTCTATAGCGCTACAAGGCATATGCAGCACTGCACAAACATAGAAGAAAGACAGTCCCTGCTCAAAGAGCTTACAATCTAATAGACAAAAATAAATAAAGTAAGCAAATCAAATCAATTAATGTGAACGGGAAGGAAGAGAGGAGGGTAGGTGGAGGCGAGTGGTTACAAGTGGTTATGAGTCAAAAGCAATGTTAAGAGGTGGGCTTTCAGTCTAGATTTAAAGGTGGCCAAGGATGGGGCAAGACGTAGCTTACAATCTAAAAGACAAGTATGCAATCAATCAAATGTGGCAGTGAAGGTAAGTGGTTATGTGTCGAAAGCTACAGTGAAGAGGTGGGCTTTGAGTAAGGATTTGAAGATGGGCAGGGAGGGCGCATGGCGTATGGGCTCGGGAAGTTATGCATAGCTCCCTTATGCAGTAAAGTGTTGGAAGTAAAAAAAAAATCAACATTCAAGGTATCTTGCACCTCCCCCCTCCCCCCAGGGACCGAGATACTGTCCTGTGGTATTATTACATGTACAGAGATCCTGAAACCCAGGGCTGGATCCAGAGTTACAGATACTTGTCTCACCAATCTATTACATTTCTTTGAAAGGGTGAACAAACATGTGGATCAAGGCAAGATGGTTAATATCGTGTATCTGGATTTTCAAAAGGCGTTTAACAAAGACTCCAGAAGAAATTGGAGAGTCATGGGATAGGAGGTGGTGCTCTATTGTGGATTAAAAACTAGTTAAAAGATAGAAAATAGAGAGTAGGGTTAAATGGTCAGTATTCTCGATGGAGAAGGGTAGTTAGTGGGGTTCCCCAGGGGTCTGTGCTGGGAGTGCTGCTTTTTAATGTATTTATAAATGATCTAGAGATGGGAATAACTAGTGAGGTAATTACATTTGTTGATGACAGAAAATTATTCAAAGTTGTTAAATCTCAAGAGGATTGTGAAATATTGCAAGAGGACCTTATGAGACTGAGTGACTGACAGGCCTATTTTCGAAAGAGAAGGGCGCCCATCTTTTGACACAAATCGCAAGATGGGCGTCCTTCTCACAGGGTCACCCAAATTGGCATAATCAAAAGCCGAATTTGGGCATCCTCAACTGCTTTCCGTCGCGTGGACAACCAAAGTTCACAGGGGTGTGTCGGAGGCATAGCGAAGGCGGGATTGGGGCGTGCCTAACACATGGGCGTCCTCGACTGATAATGGAAAAAAGAAGGGCGTCCCTGACAAACTCTTGGACGACTTTACCTGGTCCTTTTTTTCTTACGACCAAGCCACAAAAATGGGCCCTAAATGACCAGATGACCACCGGACGAAATCGGGGATGACCTCCCCTTACTCTCCCGGTGGTCACTAACCCCCTCCCACCATAAAAAAATTTTAAAATATTTTTTCCAATCTCTATGCCAGCCTCAAATATCATACCCAGCTCCATGACAGCAGTATGCAAGTCCCTGGAGCAGTTTTAGTGGGTGCAGTGCACTTCAGGCAGGTGGACCCAGGCCCATCCCCCCCTACCTGTTACATTTGTGGTGGTAAAGGTGAGCCCTTCGAAACCCACCACAAACCCACTGTACCCACATGTAGGTGCCCCCTTCACCCATAAGGGCTATGGTAGTGGTGTACAGTTGTGGGGAGTGGGTATTGAGGGGCTCAGCACACAAGGTAAGGGAGCTATGCACCTGAGAGCAATTTCTGAAGTCCATTGCTGTGCCCCCTAGGGTGCCCAGTTGGTGTCTTGGCATGTGAGGGGGACCAGTGCACTACAAATGCTGGCTCCTCCCATGACCAAAGGGCTTGGATTTGGTTGTTTCTGAGATGGGAGTCCTTGGTTTCCATTATCGCCAAAAATCAGGGACGACCATCTCTAAGGTCGACCTAAATTTTGCAGTTTGGGCGTCCCTGACCGTATTATTGAAACAAAAGATGGAAGCCCATCTTGTTTTGATAATACGGGTTTCCCCACCCCTTTGCCGGGACGTCCTGCAAGGGTGTCCTCAGGAAACTTGGGCACACCCTTCGATTATGCCCCTCTGAGTATCCAAATGGCAGATGACGTTTAATATGAGTAACTGCAAAGTGATGCATGTGGGAAAGAGGAGCTACAGCTACATGATGCAAGGTTCCAGATTAGGAATTACTACCCAAGAAAAGGATCTAGGTGTCATCGTTGATGATATGTTGAAACCCTCTGCTCAGTGTGTGACGGCAGCTAAGAGAGCAAATAGAATGTTAGGTATTATTAGGAAAGGAATGGAAAACAAATGAGGACGTTATAATGCCTTTTTATTGCTCCATGGTGCAACCGCACCTCGAATATTGTGTGTAGTTCTGGTCACCAAATCTCAGCCTAACACTAGAGAGCCAAGTGACATCCACAACAAAGAAAATGTTCCATTCAATGTGGAAACTGAAACGCGTGAAACACTTCTTCTCGAGGGAAACATTTCGCAACCTGATACAATCAATGGTACTAAGCCATGTAGACTACTGCAATAGAATTTATGCGGGATGCAAAGAACAAACATTAAAGAAACTTTAGACTGCTCAAAACACGGCAGCTAGACTTATCTTCGGAAAAACGCGATTTGAAAGTGCAAAACACCTCCGCGAAAAACTACACTGTTTCCCAATCAAAGAACGCATTGCTTTCAAAATCTGCACTCTGGTCCACAAAATTATGTATGGCGAAGCCCTGGGATACCTGACAGACTTGATCGACCTACCAACGAATCAACACGAATGTACCTAAATCTGCACTACCCAAGCTGCAAAGGACTGAAATACAAATCAGCTTACACATCCAATTTCTCCTACATAGGCACACAACTGTGGAACGCTTTACCAAAAGCCTTGAAAACCACGTATAAACACCTAAACTTCTGGAAAAAAACTAAAAACTAACCTGTTTAAAAATGAATACCCTACCAATCCACCATAAATGCCTGATCTCTGCAACACAACAAAACTAAAGTATGTAATGGACATAACAAAACTCTTCCATTGTACAATTCCCTAATGTGGCTGTGTCACATATACTTTATCTTACCACAACATCACTGCAAACGCCTATCCGGTACTATGTAAGCCACATTGAGCCTACAAATAAGTGGGAAAATGTGGGATACAAATGTAACAAATAAAATAAATAAAAGATATGGTGGAATTAGAAAAGGTACAGAGAAGGGTGATGAAAATGATAAAGGGGATGGGACGACTTCCCTATGAGGAAAGGCTAAAGCGGCTAGGGCTCTTCATCCTGGAGAAAAGGTGGCTGAGGGGAGATATGATAGAGGTCTATAAAATAATGAGTGGCGTGGAACGGGTAGACGTGAATCGTTTGTTTGCTCTTTCCAAAAATACTAGGGCTAGGGGGTACACAATGAAGCTACAAAGTAGTAAATTTAAAACGAATCAAAGAAAATATTTCTTCACTCAACATGTAATTAAACACTGGAATTTGTTGCCAGAGAATGTTGTAAAAGCAGTTAGTTTAATGGGGTTTAAAAAAATGTTCGGCTGGCTTCCTAAAAGAAAAGTCCATAAGCCATTATTAGAATGGACTTGGGGAAAATCCACTGCTTATTTCTAGGATAAGCAGCATAAAATGTATTGTACTGTTTTGGGATCTTGCCTGGTACTTGTGACCTGGATTGGCCAGTGTTGGAAACAGGGTGCTCGGCTTGATGGACCTTTGGTCCGTCCCAGAATGGCAATACTTATGTACTTATACTGTCCTCTGAAATTATTACAGGTACAGAGATATTGAAACCCAGGGCTGGATCCAGGGGCTGAGATACTGTCGTGTGGTATTATTACAGGTACAGAGATACTGAAACCCAGGGCTGGATCCAGAGTGACAGATACTATCCTGTGCTATTATTACAAGTACTGAGATAGTGAAACCCAGGGCTGGATCCAGGGGCTGAGATACTGTTGTGTGCTATTATTACAGGTACTGATATACTGAAACCCAGGGCTGGATCCAGGGACCGAGATACTGTCCTATGATAACGTTACAAGTACATTGTTATTTTTATATTGTTGTAACTTGAAGAAATCAATAAAATATATTTGACAAAATGAGAGAGAGATACTGAGGTCAGAAGAGGAGACAGAAGCACTTTGAATGCAAAGCTGGCCAGCTAGAATGCTGCCCAGAACTGCACATTGTGTCAGAATAATCAAGAGACCAGCATGTTACCTGCTTTCTGCTGAGGGTTACTGCTCCAGCGCTGGGGCGTTCTTTTGGGATGACAGATGCAGGAAAGGATCAGCTCCTGTGTTGGAGAGGACTAGGAGAGCTGCAGGAAGGGTGATGCTCCAGTGCGGGAGAGGGAGGAGGGATGCAGGGACTGTTGTGTTTCAGTAATGATGGATGCAGGGAGAGAGCTGCTCTGTGCTTGAGAGGAGGGATGCAGACAGGGACTGGCCTATCTGCTGGAGGGGAGGCATGCAGGGACTTTGCTATCCCTGTGCTTGGGGAGGAGGGCTAGAGCAGACAGCTGTCCCTGAAAGGGAGAGGAAGGATGCAGGGGATAGCTGTGCCTCTGTATGAGATGAAGGCAAGAGGAAGAGATGTGCTTCTGTAAGGGAGGGAAAGGATCTGCCCCCTTCTCAAGTGGAATTTCCAGTTCTGCTTGTGCTGTCCTGTTCGGGCTGTAGGTGAACCTCAGAGGGATTATGGGGAGGGGGATAATTGCTTTTACACACTCTATTCCTGTACCCGATCTGCCGAACGCCTCTGGAGGAAATCTCGCACCCATTCAGATTTCCTTCACTACAGATTCATGCTATCCTCCTTCCACTCCTCCCTATTCCTTGCCAAACAGGACTATTACACCCAATTGACCAACTCTCTCAGCTCCAACCCCCGTCGTCTCTTCGCCACCCTTAACTCCCTCTTCAAAGTGCCCCCCGCTCCCAACCCCCCCTCGCTCTCTCCTCAATCACTGGCCGATTACTTCCACGACAAGGTGCAAAAGATCAACCTTGAGTTCACTAGCAAGCCATCTCCGCCTCTTCACCCTTCAACCCTCTCCCTCAACCAACCATCCCAGACCTCTTTCTCCTCCTTTCCTGACATCACCGAGGAGGAAACTGCTCGCCTTCTTTCCTCCTCAAAATGCACCACCTGTTCCTCTGATCCCATCCCCACCAACTTACTTACCACCATCTCTCAATACTGTCACCCCCTCCATCTGTCATATCTTCAACCTCTCTCTCTCCACGGCAACTGTCCCTGACACCTTCAAGCACGCCGTAGTCACACCCCTCCTCAAAAAACCATCACTTGACCCTACCTGTCCCTCCAACTATCGCCCCATCTCCCTCCTACCCTTCCTCTCCAAAATACTTAAGCGTGCCGTTCACAGCTGCTGCCTTGATTTTCTCTCCTCTCATGCCATCCTCGATCCACTTCAATCCGGTTTTCACCCCCTTCACTCGACAGAAACAGCACTCTCTAAAGTCTGTAATGACCTGTTCCTTGCCAAATCCAGAGGCCACTACTCCATCCTCATCCTCCTTGATCTATCCACTGCTTTTGACACTGTCAATCATGATTTACTCCTTGCCACACTGTCCTCAATTGGGTTCCGAGGCTCTGTCCTCTCTTGGTCCTCCTCCTATCTCTCCCACCGCACCTTCAGAGTTCACTCTCATGGATCTTCCTCCACCCCCATTCCGCTGTTGGTGTTCCCCAGGGATCTGTCCTTGGACCCCTTCTCTTCTCAATCTACACCTCTTCCCTGGGCTCCCTGATCTCATTTCATGGCTTCCAGTATCACCTCTATGCTGATGACACCCAGCTGTATCTCTCCACACCAGACATCACCGCGGAGACCCAGGCAAAGATATCGGCCTGCTTATCCGACATTGCTGCCTGAATGTCCAACCGCCACCTGAAACTGAAGATGTCCAAGACCGAGCTCATCGTCTTTCCACCAAAACCCACTTCTCCTCTTCCTCCACTTTCCATCTCAGTTGATAACACCCTCATCCTCCCCGTCTCATCTGCCCATAACTTCGGAGTCATCTTCGACTCCTCTCTCTCCTTCTCCACGCATATCCAGCAGATAGCCAAGACCTGTCGTTTCTTCCTCTTCAACATCAGCAAAATTCGCCCTTTCCTCTCTGAACACACCACCCGAACCCTCGTCCACGCTCTCATTACCTCGCGCCTTGACTACTGCAACCTACTCCTCACCGGCCTCCCACTTAGCCATCTATCCCCCCTTCAATCTGTCCAGAACTCTGCTGCACGTCTTATATTCCGCCAGAACCGATCTACTCATATCACCCCTCTCCTCAGGTCACTTCACTGGCTTCCGATCAGGTACCGCATACAGTTCAAGCTTCTCCTCCTTACCTACAAATGCACTCAGTCTGCTGCACCTCACTACCTCTCTACCCTCATCTCCCCTTATGTTCCAGCCCGAAACCTCCGTTCATAAGACAAATCCCTCCTCTCGGTACCCTTCTCCACCACCGCCAACTCCAGGCTCCGCTCATTCTGCCTCACCTCACCCTATGCCTGGAACAACCTTTCTGAGCCCTTACGCCAAGCCCCCTCCCTGCCCATCTTCAAGTCTCTGCTCAAAGCCCACCTCTTCAATGCTGCCTTCGGCACCTAACTCTCACCTCTCAGGAAATCCAGACTGCCCCAATTTGACTACTCCTATCGGACTGACTGTCTTTAGATTGTGAGCTCTATGAGCAGGGACTGTCCTTTATGCTGAATTGTACAGCGCTGCGTAACCCTAGTAGCGCTTTAGAAATGTTAAATAGTAGTAGTAGTAGTAGTCCACTTGTGGCGGAACAGCCATGCCCTGGTGGGCATTGTGCCCATCTCTCTGTGGTGGGGGTTGCAGGAAGCAACCTGAGCTCTGCCAAGGCTGGGGCTTTACTCTCTATCCTGAAACTCTGGCATTGGTTGTAAATTTATTCCCAGTCCCCCTATCTTCTGCCTCCCTCCTCCTTTTTGCTCAGGAGCAATTAGAAAAGGTTCAAAGAAGGAAGACCAAAATGATAAAGGGGATGGAACTCAGTTTGAAAAGAGACGGCTGAGGGGGAATATGATTGAGGTGTACAAAATCATGAGTGCGTAGAGCAGAATCGATTTTTCACTCTTTCAAAAAGTACAAAGATCACAAGACACTCAATGAAATTACATGGAAATACTTTTAAAACAAGTAAGAGGAAATATTTTTTCACTCAAAGAATAATTTAACTCTGGAACTGCTGCAAGTTGATGTGGTAACAGCGGTTAGCATATCTGGGTTTTAAAATGGTTTGGACAAGTTACTGGAGGAAAAGTTCATAGTCTGTTATTGAGATGGACATGGGATGGGGCTATAAATTGGGTTTCTGTCAGGTACTTGTGACCTGGATTGGCCACTGTTGCAGCTCCTCAGTACCTCTCCATGCTCATCTCTCCCTAAATTCCTCCCAGGGAACTCCGTTCACTGGGTAAATCTCTCTTATCTGCACCCTTCTCCTCCACCGCTAACTCCAGACTCTGTTCCTTTTATCTTGCTGCACCATATGCCTGGAATAGACTTCCTGAGCCGGTACGTTAAGCTCCATCTCTGGCCGTCTTCAAATCTAAGCTAAAAGCCCACCTCTTTTATGCTGCTTTTAACTCCTAACCCTTATTCAATTGTTCAGAACCCTTATTTTATCATCCTTGCTTTAATATTCTCTTATCTCTTATTTGTCCTTTTTGTCTGTCCTAATTAGATTGTAAGCTCTGTGGAGCAGGGACTGTCTCTTCATGTTCAAGTTTACAGCGCTGCGTACGTCTAGTAGCGCTTTAGAAATGATAAGTAGTAGTAGTAGTAGTATTGGAAGCGGATACTGGTCTACATGGACCATTTGTCTGACGCAGTATGGCTATTATGTTCTTATGTCCAGGTTTGAGGAAGAATTTAGGGGCTAGGAAAAAGAAAGCATATTTCTGGGTTGTTACATAATGATGTATCATTAAAGAGAAAAGTACATTGTAAAACCAAATTTTTATTTTTTTATTTTTATGAAAGAGAAAAGGAAGACTCAGAGAGAGGATAAATACCTATAGATGTCAGAGGATAAAAAGAGGGTTATCAGTTTCAGTTATATCATTGATCCTTTGTAAATCCACAACTAGAATGTGGATATACACATGGTAAATGATGTTTTAAATATACTTCCAAAGTTTTCCAAGTCTGAAGGACAGTGGCGTACCTAGGGTAGTTGACACCCGGGGCCGGTCATTTTTTAACACCCCCTCCAAAATCCAGTACTAGGCATACCGAGAATACAAAACACTCAGGACCTATAGAGCAATTCTACCATACCATAAGCAGTAATTTGTACGAGTCACACAAGGAAAAGGAAAGCATCTTAAACACTACAGTGAGCACTAGAACATCAATTCACCTATTGTAAAACGAAAACAGACAGAATAGTACAGATCGTCGATCCTGCACAGTCAATGCCAACCGAAAGCCATGTCTTTTTCACAAACACAGATACACCCTAATCCACTATAGAATAAGTAATCATAAACTTTCTATTTAGACAAAAATTAAACTGAACCCCCAATGCCAGACTCTGCATACAATGCAACACCACAGAAACAGAAAATGTCCTCTAGTACTGTGCAAAATATAAAGACAGCAGATGTAAATTTGAAAAAACTAACAAATACCAATCACCACTTTACAAATTAACAAATAGAAATAAAACAAATAATATCATTTTATTGGACTAATACATTTAGCTGTCAGAGGCCAAAACCTTCTTCCTCAGGTCAATACAGTATAGTGCTGTTACAGTGTCCTATCCTGACCTGAGGAAGGGGGGTTTTGCTCTCCGAAAGTTAGTCAAAATTTATTAAAATTAGTTCAATAAAAAGATTACCTTATTTACATGTTCTATTATAAACATTTATTAACACGGCTACAATACTACTTTATCCTAAAGCAAAAAAAAAAAAGTAAAAATATATATTTTATTTACAGTTTGTTGTCTCTGGTTTCTGCTTTCCTCATCTTCTTTTTACTGTCTTCATTCCATCCAGCCTCTGTCTTCAGTCTCTCTCTGCCATCCAGTGTCTGCCCTGTCTCCCTGCCCCTTCCATGCACATCTGCCCTCTATTTCTGCCCCTTCCATCCACCATCTGCCCCTGTCTAACCTCTCTCTCCCCCCCTTCCATTCATGTCTGCTCTTTCTCTCTGCCCCTTCCATTCACCATCTGCCCTTTCTCTGTGCCCCTTCAATCCACCATTTGCCCTCCCTCTCCCTCCCCCCAATCCATCCATCCACAGTCTGTCCTTCCTCTTCCCCGCTTCAATCCACCATTTGCCCTCCCTCTCCCCCCCATCCATCCATCCAGGGTCTGCCCTCCCTCGCGGAGGGCGGGACCCAGTGAGGGAAGGCCCGACGAGTCGACGACGAGATTTACTTCATTCATTTACAAGCAGGGCAGGCTGCCTGCCACGCCGCTTGCTTTGCAGGAGATGAGCACTGCTGACTGCAGCGCCGCCAGCGTCAGCGGAGCACCCCCCCACCCACGGACACCCGGGGCGGACCGCCCCCCCCCCGCCCCCCCCCTTGGTACGCCACTGCTGAAGGATGGTTTGAAAGTTATTTGTTTTTTTCAGCAGATTTGAGTTCAGATTTAGATATCATACATACTGTATTCCACCAGAATGTAATATCTAACATATTTGCATTTTCCAGTTACCCAAGATCATAGTACTACTACTACTACTACTACTATTTAGCATTTCTATAGCGCTACAAGGCATATGCAGCGCTGCACAAACATAGAAGAAAGACAGTCCCTGCTCAAAGAGCTTACAATCTAATAGACAAAAAATAAATAAAGTAAGCAAATCAAATCAATTAATGTGAACGGGAAGGAAGAGAGGAGGGTAGGTGGAGGCGAGTGGTTACAAGTGGTTACGAGTCAAAAGCAATGTTAAAGAGGTGGGTTTTCAGTCTAGATTTAAAGGTGGCCAAGGATGGGGCAAGACGTAGGGGCTCAGGAAGTTTATTCCAGGTGTAGGGTGCAGCGAGACAGAAGGCGCGAAGTCTGGAGTTGGCAGTAGTGGAGAAGGGAACAGATAAGAAGGATTTATCCATGGAGCGGAGTGCACGGGAAGGGGTGTAGGGAAGGACGAGTGTGGAGAGATACTGGGGAGCAGCAGAGTGAATACATTTATAGGTTAGTAGAAGAAGTTTGAACAGGATGCGAAAACGGATAGGGAGACAGTGAAGGGTCTTGAGGAGAGGGGTGGTATGAGTAAAGCGACCCTGGCGGAAGACGAGACGGGCAGCAGAGTTTTGAACCAACTGGAGAGGGGAGAGGGGACTAAGTGGGAGGCCAGCAAGAAGCAGATTGCAGTAGTCTAAACGAGAGGTGACAAGGGTGTGGATGAGGGTTTTGGTAGAGTGCTCGGAAAGAAAGGGGCGGATTTTACGGATGTTGTAAAGAAAGAAACGACAGGTCTTGGCGGTCTGCTGGTACAAAGATCAGGGTCACATAATGCAGCATACTACTCGTTCACCGCTGCATATAGTCTTATACTGTAAATAATTCTTCCTGGTGGTCCCCTCCTGATCTTGCAGAGATGGTGCAGCAACAGTCTCAACTGCATCAGTTATCAGGAGTTCTTCAAGATGTCCGTTCTCAGCTCTCAGCTATCCGAGCTCAGCAACGGGCTGTACCTTCACAGGCAGCTGCATCTGTCTCCAGTTGTGCAGGTATGCTGCTTCGGGTTCCTGAACCACCTCGCTTTGTTGGCTCTTCTGTGGCCTGTCAGGAATTTCTTAATCAATGTCTCATGCACTTTGAGCTCCAGCCCATGTCTTTTCCCACGGACCATGTTAAGGTGGTCTACATTATTTTTCTCCTTTCTGGGCAAGCCATGGACTGGGCCTCTCCCCTGTGGGAGCAACAGGATCCCATCCTTATGAATCTGTGGGCTTTTCTTCAGTGCTTCAGGATGGTGTTTGATGAACCAGGACGCCCCTCCTCGGCCGCCAGTGACCTTCTCTGGCTCCAACAAGGGAACTTTTCCGTAGCAGCCTATGCCATCTACTTCCGGACTCTGGCCTCTGAATTGCGCTGGAACCAAGAAACCCTTACTGCTATCTCTTGGCAGGGATTGGCTGAGCGTATAAAGGATGAACTGGCAAGATGAGATAGGCCTACCACCCTTGATGAACTGATAGCTCTCTGTATCTGAATTGATGTACGTTTCCAAGAAAGAGCACAAGAGCGCGCTGCTCAGAGGCAACCTCCTCGCCTAGCCCCCCACTTCCAATGGACCCTACTTTCTTCACCAACTCCGGAATTACCACTGGAGAAATCTGATGAACCCATGATGGTGGAGCGTTATCGCCTATCGGAACAGGAGAGGACTCGTCGGTGGCTTAATAATCTTTGTTTCTACTGTGGACAAACAGGTCATTTCCTCAACAAATGTCCCTAGGCCTGGGATCTTCGGGGAGGGCGTTCCTGAGCCAATCTTCTAATCTCCCCAACTCATTGTTGACTTTTCTGGTTACCCTCCGGCGGACTGAGATTACCATTGAGACTGTTGTCCTCATTGACTCTGGGGTGGTGAGCTTCTGCACCAGTATGAGATTCCTATGCAGTCCCTGGACACAGCGTTACAGGTTACCTCAATCCAGGGAGAGTTTCTCTCTGGAGTGGTTTATCAGATATCAGTTCCTCTTCACTTCCAACTGGGAATCTTACACTGCGAGCCCATCCAGCTCCTGGTCTTGCCTCAGGCCATTCATCCTATTGTGCTGGGGTTCCCTTGGCTTCATCTGCATTCACCTAGCATTGACTGGGGAACCGGTGACATTACCAAGTGGGGTCACCACTGTTTTCGTAACTGTCTGGATTCTGTTCAGCCCATGCCTACACTGGACAATCATGCCACGCTCCCCTGTGCCATCCAGGCCTATCATATGCCTCCTGAATACATCAACTTTGCTGATCTCTTCGATAAGAAGGAAGCCGATCGACTCCCACCTCATAGGGAATTTGACTTTGCCATCGATCTACTCCTGGGAAAGATGCCTCTGCATGGATGACTCTACACTCTCTCTCGGGATGAGTCCCAGGCCATGAAAGATTGCATTCCAGAAAATGTGAAAACTGTCTACTTCACCAGCAGGGGCGGGGTTTTTCTTTGTCAGTAAAAAGGATAGAACCCTCTGACCCTGCATAGACTATCAAGGCCTTAATGACATCACTATTAAGAACCGTTACCCGCTGTCCCTGACACCGGAGTTATTCGATTGTTTACAAGGTGCCATTATTTTCACCAAGTTAGATCTCTGGGGTGTTTACAACTTGATCCAGATATGTAGTGGTGACAAATGGAAGACGGCCTTCAATACTCAAGATGGGCATTACGGATATCGAGTCATGCCCTTTGGCCTATGCAACGCGCCTGAAGTCTTCCACAACTTCATCAACCACATTCTCCGTGACTTCCTGTATTCCTCTGTGATTGTACACCTGGACGACATACTTATTTTTTCTTCATCCTTTTGAGAACATCCTACCCATGTCAGAGTGGTACTTCAACGTCTTAGGGATAATCAGCTATATGCCAAGCTGGAAAAGTGTTGTTTTCACCAGACATCTATTCCCTTTTTGGGGTACATCATTTTCATAACAGGTCTGCAGATGGATCCTGAGAAGCTACAGGCTATCCAGAAGTGGCCACAGCCACAAACTCTGAGGGCCCTACAACGCTTTTTGGGCTTTGCCAACTCTTATAGACAGTTTATCCACCAGTATTGCCTCATTGCTGCTCCCCTTACTGCTCTTACCAAGAAGGGGGCGGATGTTAAAAATTGGACCTCTGAAGCTCTTCAAGCTTTTGATCAACTGAAGCAGGCAATTCTCTCTGCACCAGTTTTACACAGCCCGGATGTCCATCTACCATTCATTGTAGAGGTGAATGCCTCATCTCTAGGGGCCAGAGCCATCTTGTCTCAAGTGTCTGCAGCTGGAAAACTCCATCCGTGCTTCTTTTTCTCCAAGTAATTTACTCCAACTGAACATAATTATAGTATTGGAGATCTGGAGCTTCTAGCCTTAAAACTTGTCTTGCAGGAATGGCGATACCTCCTTGCAAGGGAAATGGGACTTGATATACCGCCTTTCTGAGGTTTTTTGCAACTACATTCAAAGCGGTTTACATATATTCAGGTACTTATTTTGTACCAGGGGCAATGGAGGGTTAAGTGACTTCCCAGAGCCACAAGGAGCTGCAGTGGGAATTGAACTCAGTTCCCCAGGATCAAAGTCCACTGCACTAACCACTAGGCTACTCCCATTTACAGTCATCACAGACCATAAGAATCTTCTATATCTCCAAAATGCCAAGCAACTAAACCCTAGACAAGCCCGCTGGTTCTTATTCTTCTCCCGTTTTAATTTCCGTTTGACATTCCGGCCAGGAGAGAAGAACACCCAGGTGGATACCTTATCTAGAGCTTTTGAACCTCAGAAGGAAGCTGAGGAACCCCTCTGTCACAACTGTGGGGAATGATCTGGAGTAGTGAGCCCTTGGGCCACTGCCGAGGACTGGCAGCAGCAGGTAAACCACCCAACAGGAAGCGACACTAAACATAGAGAGGCTGGTACAAGATTCAGGACTCTCAAACAGGCTTGGCTGGACAGAATTCTGGAATGGACTTGACTTGGCTGGAACCGGATGCAGGAACAGACTTGGCTTGGTTTGGCTGGAACCAGATACTGGAACAGACGGCTTAGCTGGAACCGGATGCTGGAACGGACTTGGCTTGGCTGGAACCGGATGCTGGAAAAGACTTGGCTTGGCTGGAACCGGATGCAGGAACAGACTTGGCTTGGTTTGGCTGGAACCAGATACTGGAACAGACTGCTTAGCTGGAACCGGATGCTGGAACGGACTTGGCTTGGCTGGAACCGGATGCTGGAAAAGACTTGGCTTGGCTGGAACCGGATGCTAGAATGGACTTGGCTTGGTTTGAATGGAACCAGATGCTGGAGCGGACTTGGCTTGGCTGGAACCGGATGCTGGAACAGACTTGGCTTGGCTGGAACCAGATGCTGGAACGGACTTGGCTTGGCTGGAACAGGATTCAGGATACCAGAACAGGCTAGGCAGGAATGAAAGCTGAAAACAAACAGGGCAGCCACAAACAGGATTGGAACTGAAACTAAAGACAACCAGGGCAGACACAAGCAGGAAGGGAACTGAAGCTAAAGACAACAAGACAAGATCTAGCAGGGCTGGAACTGCAACAAGCACTCACAGATGAAAACTCATCTGAAGACCTCTGTTGCAAAGGCAAGTCTGAAAGTTCCCAGGTGCTTAATAAAGGCAATTACAGATGAGGTCACAGGTGAGGCTTGGCAGCAGAAACACCAGGGCAAGTCTGGAGTGCTGGAACATCAGGACTGGAATGAACTCTGGAACATGCCTGGGAAACAGGAAGAAGACAGTCCACAGCAGCCATAGTCCTGGTCACCCGGAGGCGAGGTGAGTGTAAGCATGGAATACAGACAAAATTGTGACACCCGGCTTATGTTAGACCCTACATGTGTCATCTCTGCTAGCCTCCCTCTTCCTTCCAGACTCACTCCAGTTCCTGCCAGGCTTCACCGTGATGTGATGTGATAGGGGCATTTGTCACTTTTAGCTGGGCATCCTGGTTTCCATAAGACCCTACATCTTATTCAATGCTATTATCGATGGCCATGGATGATTCAGGACTTATTTATTTTTGTTATATTTGTACCCTGCGCTTTCCCACTCATGGCAGGCTCAATGCGGCTTACATATTGTATACAGGTACTTATTTGTACCTGGGGCAATGGAGGGTTAAGTGACTTGCCCAGAGTCACAAGGAGCTGCCTGTGCCTGAAGTGGGAATCGAACTCAGTTCCTCAGTACCAAAGTCCACCACCCTAACCACTAGGCCACTCCTCCACTCTCTACTTCCGACATTTTGTCACTATCTGCCCACACGTGCTTGAAACAAGATCTCTCAGGCCAAACCTTGGGGTCTGCTGCAACCCTTGTCTATTCCTGATGCTCCTTGGCAGGAAATCACCATGGATTTCATCACAGATTTGCCTGTTTCCGATGGTAACACAGTGGCTCATTTTGTGCCCATGTCTTCTCTTCCCTCTGCAGCCAGATTGGCTCAAGTATTCATTCTTCACATCTATGAGATGGGTACCCACTTCCATTTCTTTCTTACAGAATATATAAATGTTGGTGGTACCAGTTTTTTCTATGCTTGAAGTGAACCATCTCATCTGTAATCCACTGTTCTGGGCTAGCACTATCAATTTCTCATCGTTAGGTTTCAGCTCTCCTCTTCTTAACCATTGTGTCTGGGCTTGATGCACATATGGTTCCTGGAGTAATACTTTATATTTCCTGCTGTAATTGTGTATTTGATACTTGTTTTTACTTGTCTGCTGATCTACGTTTTTACAGAGCTTTGTCTCCTGCTTAGCATATTCTGTTGGTTCCATTCCTGTACTTACAGGTGGTTCTTACACAGTATTTCTACTTGTTGGAATACCTGTCTAAGCTTAATGATGGAAAAAGATTTTGGACACTTGCTCTCATACTTCAACACTCTTTTTGTGTGTTTGGATTTGTTGATACTGTTAAATAGGCCTGGAGGCCTATGATAGTAACTCTACGTGTAGAATTTATTTTTAAGAGGGCCATTCCTCCTTCAGCTTTGGGAAGGTAGGGTCTTGGCATACGCTGATTCTTATAGGATACCTTGTGAGCATGGAGGAGTTTTCTTGTTCATATATCCAATTTTTCAAGGTATTTAAGAGGCCAGTCCACAGTTCCAAAGGTATATGAAAGTACATGAATTGCAAGTTGGTTGATGGCTTGTATCTTATTCTTTGATGTTAAAGCACTTTTCAGTATCAAATTTAATCTGTAAAACTCTTTGCTGGTCTTCTCTTTCAGTACCTTTATGCTTGATAGTTGCTTGTTCCTCCACTCTTACATATTTATATATCCCTTCCATTATCCTTATGTCATGTGAAAAGCTTTTTACTTCTAATACTAATCATTTCTATAGTGGTGCAAGTTGTGCTCAGCGCTGTACACATTATATGTATATTACAGGTACTTTCTCTGTCCCTGGAGGGCTCACAGTCTTAGAGGGTCTTTTAATAAGGTGCGCTCACGTTTTTGGCATGCGCTAAAATTGTGGTTGCACTAAACGTTAGGGCTGTTCAGCTTGGAAAAGAGACAGATGAGCGGAGATATGATTGAGGTCTACAAAATCCTGAGTGGTTTAGAATGAGTAGAAGTAAATCAATTTTTTTTACTCATTCCAAAAGTACGTGGAAATACTTTTAAAACAAATAGTAGGAAATATTTTTTCATTCAACGAATAGTTAAACTCTGGAACTCTTTGCCGGAGGATGTGGTAACAGCGGTTAGCGTATCTGGGTTTAAAAAAGGTTTGGACACGTTCCTGGAGGAAAAGTCAATAGTCTGCTATTGAGACAGACGTGGGAAGCAAATGCTTGCTCTGGGATTTGTAGTATGGAGTGTTGCCACGATTTGGGTTTCTGCCAGGTACTTGTGACCTGGCTTGGCCACTGTTTGGAAAACAGGATACTGGGCCAGAGGGACCATTGATTGGTCTGACCCACTGTGGCTACTCTTATGTTTCGATGTACTTCACAAGACATCCATAAGGGGCAGGAGTGAGTGGGCTCTGCTCCTGTCTCCATTGCCCCCACTGAACCACCACGGATATAGGTAAGCCTATCTAGACCTGACGGGGTTGGGCGTTTGGGAGATGTTCCATGAGAAGGGGTGTTTACTGGTGCAGGAAGGGAGAAAGGGTTAGGGGACGAAGTGAGCTGCATCAGTTGATTCAGGGGGGGGGGGGGGTCAATTTTAAATAAAATGTATGTGGACCCCAGCTGAATATTGTCTGGGACCCACATAAGCTCCGGCAGCCAGTGCAGCATCATTTAGCCCCAGATATCCAGTGCCAGGGCCCGCAGATGGCCCACACCATGGTCAGTATTTACAAAAAGTGTGACCGCTGCTGGCTGTCCAGCACCAAAAGCCAAAGGGTGAATGGAAGTTCTTGTGCTTCCTCTCACATCAGACTCTGAAGTGCTCTTACAAGTTGCTGTCTTGGCCTTGAGCTCTTGAAATGTGCTGCATTTCAGGAACCGACTGGTTTCTGTAGTGTCTCCTGGGCACATGCAGACGACACTTTGCCACACGGGACCTTTTTCAGTGCACATAAGCTCTCAGCTCCAAGTGAATGACCTTCTCACAGTCTTATTGCAGGGAGAGGATTAATGTGCTTTATAATTTATGATCTGACATTTACTGCTGGGTAGGGGAAAAAGCAAGAAGCGCTGATACACCCTGAAAACAAGGATCAGAGGAAGTTTCCAATACAGCACAGGAGGGAAACTGGGAGAGAAGAGTAATTAGCGACTCTTCATATGGTAAATGAATTAGCAGACATTAAAAGAAGCAGAAGCGAAGGCCTGACACAATGCTTCTTTCATTTCACAGCTCTGCTTTTATTGTAGGTTCTGTGTCTTATACATAGGCCAGTAATAATGTCAGTTTCACGTTCAATTTATCTATCACTCTTTGCCAGAGAATGTGGTAAAAGTGGTTTGTGTATCTAGGTTTCAAAAAGGTTTGAGGTTCCTGGAGGAAAAGTCCATAGTCTGCTATTGAGACAGACATGGGACGCAACTGCTTGCCCTGGGATTTGTAGTATGGAATGTTGCTATTCTGTAGGGTTCCAGAATAGTCCAGACCTGGCTTCCCCATGCATCCAGCGATTCCCTGTTGCTCACAGCTGATGCCAGTGTATTAATTTATTTATTGGGATTTATTTACCACCTTTATGGCGAGATTCACCCAAAGCAGTGTACAGCAGGAACGTAGAGCTTGCAATTTTGTTAACAGCATAACAATAGTAAAAATGTCCAAATATAAACATGAATACAATAAATGAGGTAAATTTAGGAACAGCAAATTAAAACCTAATAATAGGACTATCACGAAACAGAATCAAAACATAGCGGTATTCTACTGCTATATTAGATTTTTGAGTTAAGTTTAAAATGATTGTAGTTTAGCTGTTAATACTGTATGTTCCTGGTGACTGCCCAACTTCTTTACAATGTAATCTGCGTACAACTAAGAGGTTGACAGCGGAATATGTGTGTTGCTGTAATGTAATATAATGTAAACTGGTGTGAAGAAGAAGGTTTTAGATACATCGGAGAATGGGGTAATATGTGGAAAAATAACAGGCTGTACTGTAATGATGGGCCACATCTTTCTCTGTGACAGGAAAAGGGATCCTTGGGGAGAAATTCAGACAGTATATTTCTAGACATTTATCTATTTTATTTATTGCATTTGTATCCCACATTTTCCCGCCTATTTGCAGGCTCAATGTGGCTTACATAGTTTTGTTAACATTGTCATTACAGGATAACAGATACATTTTGTATTGTGCAGAGATTAAGTAAGGGAAGAAAGAAGGTGGGGGTGACAAAAAGAAACAAGGGAATTTGGAAAGTCACCCCCAGAATAAACATGATGGCAGAGGGAAAGGGCATCTAAATATAGAAAACCACCAAAACTCACTAAGCACATGGAAAGCAATGAGCACAAATGCTTGTAGTCTAAGTAAAAAGGTTCAAGACTTGCAAGCCCTGATGTTTGAAGAAAACTTGGATATTGTTGCTATTACAGAGACGGGGTTCAACGATTCCCATGAATGGGATGTGACTATACCAGGCTATAATCTTTTTAGGAAGGCTAGAGAGGGCCGAAGAAGTGGAGGAGTGTGAGAGACGATATCAGAGTGGCTGAAATGCCGGGAACCTGGGGAAAGGAAGAAGCTTTATGGATCGTCCTGGAAAGAGAAGACGGAACCTGTATCCACATGGGGGATATCTACAGACCTCCAGCACAAACGGAGAAGTTAGAAAAGGATCTGATAGAAGATATTCAAAAGATTGGTATGAAAGGGGAGGTGCTACTGTTGGGAGGTTTCAACTTGTCTGATGTGGATAGGAACATCCCATCTGCAGAATCAGAAAGAAGTAGGGATATTGTGGATGCCTGTCAAAGTGCCTTGCTCAGACAAATGGTGACGGAACCCACGAAGGAAGGGTCGATGCTGCATCTATTGCTCACGGATGGAGGAAGTGTTTCCAATATATGGGTGAGTGCCCACCTATGTAATAGTGATCATCACACTGTATGGTTTGATATAAGGGCAAAGGTGGAGTGTTGACGCACAAAACTCAAACTACTGGATTTCAGACATACTGATTTTGATAAATGGGGGAATACCTTATGGTCCATCCAGTCTGCCCAACAAGATAAACTCATTTTACATGGTATGCGATACTTTATACCCGAGTTTGATTTGTCCTTGTCATTCTCAGGGCACAGACCGTAGAAGTCTGCCCAGCACTGTTCTTGGACTAAGTTCTGAAGCTAACGTTGAAGCCCCTTAAAATTTACACTCCAGCCCATCCCTAAATTTGAATATATATAATCTGGGGCCGGTTCAGTGCTAAATTCTACTGAAATAAACACTTGATCTCTGAGGTGACATTGCTTCTTTTATTATTTGTTAAAGCTCCATTAATTTGTATTTGTAATATTTTTCATTATTCATATTCATCTGAATAGTAAAATATGCAATTTGTTACAGTCTTTAACTCTATTTCCCTCTTTTCAAGATTCTACTCCCATTTCCTGTCTCCTTAGTTGGACTCTTCATCTGGATCTGGTCTGTGATCTTTTTCTCTTCCCTCTCCATCATTCAACTACTGCCTCCCGCAAATGGCAACCCTCTCACTTTCCATGCATCAGAGCAGTCCGGCAGACCTCCTCCCTTCCTGCCCCATTTCAGTTCACATCATGGGTGTTGACCTGGGAGTTTCTCCTATCTGTGGGACCTCATGTGAGTTCCCGGATGTCTCTCTAGTCCTTACCTCTGGGGTCTGTGTGACCTCATGTAAATACCTTCATGTCTCTACTCCTCAGCTGTGCTGTCTCTGACCTCAAGTGACCTGCAGCAATGCTGTCTGTGTGACCTTCCTGTGAATTGCAGGTTGTCTCTAATCCTCAGCTCTGAAAAGGTAGGTTACTGGATATATCAAGGCCTCTGTTCACTCCCTGCACAAAACCTTGTTTTGGGAGAGTTTTTTTTTCATCTGTGCTGCTTCTTTTCAGGATTTATTAACACATTCTACCATCTGCTTTATTATTTCTGTCACAAGATATGATATCGATATTTTATGGGGTATCTGTGAGGATCAAATGTGATCCTCAGTGTGGAGACACCTTTCAATGCTCTTTGTGCAACTTAATCTGGATATTTTTTTATGCTCTTTCCCCATCTAGTGGAAATTGCTGGCTTCTGCTTCAGCTTTCATTCTCTCTGTCCTTGCAACAGATACTACTTTTACTACTATGTGGTGAGTAGTTACTATGTGAGCTGTTACCACGATGGTCATGAGGAAGAATCTTTGTGGACTGTGTCATCAGCTTAACACACAGTAATTTACCACATGCCACACATGCAGATAGCGTGGATCCACTTACTGGTTCCTAAAAAGGTGAGACTAAGTGCGTCCCTACTGCCATTGCACTTACTGCATGAGAGGTTTTTTCCGTATGGTGGTTGTTTGAGAAGGTGACAGACAAGGTTTCAAAAAGTTCCAGGAGGAAAAGTCCATAGTCTGTTATTGAGATGGACGTGTAATAGATTGGTGAGGCAAAATTTCCCTTCACTAAATCCACGTAGGCTTTGTCTCATTAACCCATGTGCTCCGTAATTTTGTTCTTTATTATAGTCTCTACTATTTTGCCTGGCACCGATGTCAAGCTCACAGGTCTATAATTTCCCAGATTTCCTCTGGAACCTTTTTAAAACAATTGGCGTTACATTGGCCACCCTCCAAATGTTCCAGTACCACGCTCGATTTTAAAGATAAATTACATATTACTAATAGCTAGGCAAGTTCATTTTCCAATTCTATCAGTACTCTGGGATATAAGTACATAAGTATTGCCATGCTGGGACAGATCAAAGGTCCATCAAGCCCAGCATCCTGTTTCCAACAGTGGCCAATCCAGGTCACAAATACCTGGCAAGATCCCCAAAAAGTACAAAACATTAAATGTTATGCTGTTTATCCTAGAAATAAGCAGTGAATTTTTCCCAAGTCCATTTTAATTGGTCTATGGACTTTTCCTTTAGGAAGCCATCCAAACCTTTTTTTTTTAATTCTTTATTTATAATTTCAAAATAATACATTCATTCAACATAAATGTAGGCAAATAAGAAATTTAAAAAAAAAACCAGAAAAATTACATTTTCCTTTAAATATTCAAGGAATTAGAGAAAATTTTTTTAGAACTTAGTCCACTAGTTATGATCAAGATACAAAGCAATGATATAAGGAATCTAAAGAGAATAATCTCTTAAACAAATTAAATTGAGAGGGTAGAGGCCATGTCTCTGCCAGCGGTTTCTGCTCCCCTCTGGCGCATTCAAAACTACAACTCCACCGCTTTCTTTGGCAACAATTAATTGCCTCAGTTTGTCCGGGTCAAAGAATAGATACTGAATCATGTTTAAGGAGATAAGATATCTGCATGCAAATCTGAGTTTAAAAGTGCCACCTAAAGAGAGGATTCAAGGCCGCAGCCCCAAAAACTCTTTTCTCCTTTTTTTGAGTTACTTTACTAATATCCAGGAAAACTTGTATCTTTGCATTTGAATCCCACTCCTTCCGGCTATTCTACCCGTTGCCACTCAGAGTGGCAGTCATTTACCGCCCCCCTAATAAATCCCTCTCTTCCTTCCTCACCAACTTCGATGCTTGGCTCTCCGTTTTCCTGGAACCCTCATCTCTGTCCCTCATTCTCGTAGACTTTAACATACACGCTGATGACCCATCCGACCCTCACGCCTCTCAGTTCCTCACTCTAACATCCTCCTTCAACCTCCAGCTGTGCTCCACCACCCCTA
The DNA here is from genome assembly GCF_901765095.1 of Microcaecilia unicolor. NCBI lineage: Eukaryota > Metazoa > Chordata > Amphibia > Gymnophiona > Siphonopidae > Microcaecilia > Microcaecilia unicolor. The sequence continues at coordinate 771,793,003 of NC_044031.1, read as the reverse complement.
CTCACCGTGACAGCCATTGTCTTGACCTCGTCCTCTCCTCCTTCGACTCACCCTCCAATTTCCACGCCTCGGCTCTTCCTCTCTCCGATCATCACCTGATCACCTTCACACTTCTTCATCCCCCCCTCAGCCCCGTCCAACTTTAACCACTACCTCCAGGAATCTCCAGGCTATTGACCCCCCCACCTTATCCTCTTGTATCTCTAATCTCCTCCCTTCCATCATGTCCTCCGAGACTGTCAACAAGGCTGTCTCCGCTTATAATACCACTCTCTCCTCTGCTCTCGACACCCTCGCACCATCCACCTCCCGTCCTACAAGGCGTACTAATCCCCAGCCTTGGCTGACCCCTTGCATCCGTTACCTTCGCTCCTGCGCCCGATCTGCTGAACGACTCTGGAGGAAATCTCGTACCCACTCGGATTTCCTTCACTACAAATTCATGCTATCCTCCTTCCATTCCTCCCTATTCCTTGCAAAACAGGACTATTACACCCAATTGACCAATTCTCTCAGCTCCAACCCTCGTCGTCTCTTTGCTACCCTTAACTCCCTTCTCAAAGTGCCCCCTGCTCCCACTCCCCCCTCAATCACTGGCTGATTACTTCCGCGACAAGGTGCAAAAAAATCAACCTTGAGTTCACTACCAAGCCACCTCCTCCTCTTCACCCTTTAACCCCCTCCCTCAACCAACCAACCCAGGCCTCTTTCTCCTCCTTTCCTGACATCACCGAGGAGGAAACCGCCCGCCTTCTTTCCTCCTCGAAATGCACCACCTGTTCCTCTGATCCCATCCCCACCAACTTACTCAACACCATCTCTCATACCGTCACCCCCTCCATCTGTCACATCCTTAACCTCTCTCTCTCCACTGCAACCGTCCCTGACACCTTCAAGCACGCCGTAGTCACACCTCTCCTCAAAAAACCATCACTTGACCCTACCTGTCCCTCCAACTACTGCCCCATCTCCCTCCTACCCTTCCTCTCCAAAATACTTGATTTTCTCTCCTCTCACGCCATCCTCGACCCACTTCAATCCGGCTTTCGCCCTCTACACTCGACAGAAACAGCACTCTCTAGAATTTGTAATGACCTACTCCTGGCCAAATCCAGAGGCCACTACTCCATCCTCATCCTCCTCGATCTATCCGCCGCTTTTGACACTGTCAATCATGATTTACATCTTGCCACACTGTCCTCGTTTGGGTTCCGGGGCTCTGTCCTCTCCTGGTTCTCCTCCTATCTCTCCCACCGCACCTTCAGAGTGCACTCTCATGGATCTTCATCCACCCCCATCACGCTATCTGTTGGAGTTCCCCAGGGATCTGTCCTTGGTCCCCTTCTCTTTTCAATCTACACCTCTTCCCTAGGTTCCCTGATCTCATCTCATGGTTTTCAGTATCATCTTTATGCTGACGACACCCAGCTTTATCTATCCACACCTGACATCTCTGCGGAGACCCAGACCCAGGTATCGGCCTGCTTATCCGACATTGCTGCCTGGATGTCCAACCGCCACCTGAAGCTGAACATGTCCAAGACCGAGCTCATCGTCTTTCCACCTAAACCCACCCCTCCTCTTCCCCCACTCTCTATCTCAGTTGATAACACCCTCATCCTCCCCGTCTCATCTGCCCGCAACCTCGGGGTCATCTTCGACTCCTCCCTCTCCTTCTCAGCGCATATCCAGCAGACTGCCAAGACCTGTCGCTTCTTCCTCTTTAACATCAGCAAAATTCGCCCTTTCCTTTCTGAGCACACCACCCGAACTCTCGTCCACGCTCTCATTACCTCTCGCCTGGACTACTGCAACCTACTCCTCACTGGCCTCCCACTTAGCCATCTATCCCCCCTCCATTCCATTCAGAACTCTGCCGCACGTCTTATATTCCGCCAGAACCGATATACTCATATCACCCCTCTCCTCAGGTCACTTCACTGGCTTCCGATCAGATACCGTATACAGTTCAAGCTTCTCCTCCTTACCTACAAATGCATTCAGTCTGCTGCTCCTCACTACCTCTCTACCCTCATCTCCCCCTACGTTCCCGCCCGTAACCTCCGCTCGCAGGACAAATCCCTCCTCTCAATACCCTTCTCCACCACCGCCAACTCCAGGCTCCGTTCATTCTGCCTTGCCTCACCCTATGCCTGGAACAATCTTCCTCAACCCCTATGCCAAGCCCCCTCCCTACCCATCTTCAAATCTCTGCTTAAAACTCACCTCTTCAATGCTGCTTTCGGCACCTAACCTTTCGAGAAATATAGTATGCCCTATCAGATTGACTCTACACTTGTCTTTTAGATTGTACACTTGTCTCTAGATTGTACACCTGTCTTTTAGATTGTACACTTGTCTTTAGATTGTACACCTGTCTTTTAGATGAGCAGGGACTGTCCTTCCATGTTAAATTGTACAGCGCTGCGTAACTCTAGTAGCGCTTTAGAAATGTTAAGTAGTAGTAGTACTCTTCTCTGTACTCTCTTGCTCCTTCTCCTGTTCTCCGCTGGGGACATCAATCCCAATCTTGGTCCTCCACCTCAGCTCTCATCCTATTTGTGCAGGTCACACCATGATGTCTCCAATCTAATTTCTGTTCCTCTCATCCCCCCTTCTTGCCTGCCTTTCTCGTGTGCTCTGTGGAATGCCCGCTCTGTCTGTAACAAACTTTCCTACATCTATGACCTGTTTATCTCTCATTCTCTCCATCTGCTTGCCCTAACTGAAACTTTGATTTGCCCTGAAGACTCCGCTTCAGTTGTGGCCCTATGCCATGGATGTTATCTTTACTCCCATACTCCTCGCTCGGTTGGCCGCGCAGTTGGTGTCGGGCTACTACTTTCACCCTCTTGTAGATTTCAACCTCTTCTTCCATCTCAGTCTCATTGCTTTTCTTCCTTCGAAGTCCGCTCCATCCATCTATTCATTCCTCTGCCTCTTTGAGTAGCAGTCATTTATCGACCTCGTGATAAGTCCCTTTCTTCCTTTCTCACTGACTTTGATGCCTGACTTTCCTTCTTTCTTGAACCTTCATCTCCTTCCCTCATTCTTGGGGATTTTAACATTCATGCTAATGATCCCTCTGACTCTTATGCTTCTAAGTTTCTCGCTTTAACATCCTCTTTCAATCTTCAACTGTGCTCCACTACCCCCACTCACCAGAATGGCCACTGTCTTGATCTTACCCTCTTCTCAAACTGCTCACTTTCCAGTTTCTGTGCCTCAGCTAGCTCTTCCCTTCTCTGACTGTCATCTGATAACTTTCACACTTAAACACCCTCTTCCCCAGTCCCATCCAATCTTAACCAACACATTTAGGAATCTTCAGGCTATTGAACCTTCTACTCTGTCCTCCAGTGTTTCAAATCTCTTCTTTACCACTATGTTATCCAAGTCTGTCAGTGAGACTGTCTCTTCCTATAATACTATTCTCTCGTCCAGTGGCGTACCAAGGGGGGGGCGGTGGGGGCGGTCCGCCCCAGGTGCCAGTGGGTGGAGGGTGCTCCGCTCCCGCCGCCTCCCGTGGCCGTTCCCGCGGCACCGCACATTAAAAAAACCGGCGAAGCAGCGTCGCAGGCAGCGCCTCGTGCCCTGCTTGTAAAAAAAAAAATCAAATCTCCTTGTTCCTTCTCCTCCTCGTCTTGACGTCGACTAGGGCCTTCCAATCAATTTGATTGGAAGGCCCGAGTCGACGTCAAGAGGAGGAGAAGGAACGAGATTTTTTTTTTTTTTTACAAGCAGGGCACGAGGCGCTGCCTGCGACGCTGCTTCGCCGGTTTTAACGGGAGTCACTGAGGTGGGGAAGGAGAGGGGCGAAAGGGACTCGGATGGGGGTGTTCAGAGGGGAGAAGGGGACTGGGGTGGGGGTCTCAGACAGGGGAGGGGAGAAGGGGACTGGGGTGGGGATCTCAGAGGGGAGAAGGGGACTGAGGTGGGGGTGTTCAGAGGGGAAAAGAGGTGGGGAGAAGGGGACTGGGGTGGGGGTCTCAGATGGGGGGAGGGGAGAAGGGGACTGGGGTGGGGGTGTTCAGAGGGGAGAAGGGGACTGGGGTGGGTATCTCAGACAGGGGAGGGGGAGGGGAGAAGGGGACTGGGGTGGGGATCTCAGAGGGGAGAAGGGGACTGGGATGGGGGTGTTCAGAGGGGAAAAGGGGAGGGGAGAAGGGGACTGGGGTGGGGAGAAGGGGACTGGGGTGGGGGTCTCAGACGGGGGGAGGGGAGAAGGGGACTGGGGTGGGGGTGTTCAGAGGGGAGAAGGGGACTGGGGTGGGGATCTCAGACAGGGGAGGGGGAGGGGAGAAGGGGACTGGGGTGGGGATCTCAGAGGGGAGAAGGGGACTGAGGTGGAGATCTCAGAGGGGAGAAGGGGACTGGGGTGGGGGTGTTCAGAGGGGAAAAGGGGAGGAGAGAAGGGGACTGGGGTGGGGAGAAGGGGACTGGGGTGGGGGTCTCAGACGGGGGGAGGGGAGAAGGGGACTGGGGTGGGGGTGTTCAGAGGGGAGAAGGGGACTGGGATGGGGATCTCAGACAGGGGAGGGGGAGGGGAGGAGGGGACTGGGGTGGGGATCTCAGAGGGGAGAAGGGGACTGGGGTGGGGGTGTTCAGAGGGGAAAAGGGGAGGGGAGAAGGGGACTGGGGTGGGGATCTCAGACAGGAGAGGGGAGAAGGGGACTAGGGTGGGGATCTCAGAGGGGAGAAGGGGACTGGGGTGGGGATCTCAGAGGAGGGAAGGGGAGGGGAGAAGGGGACTGTGGTGGGGGTCTCAGACACGAGAAGGGGAGGGGAGAAGGGGACTGGGGTGGGGGTGTTCAGAGGGGAGAAGGGGGCTGGAACTGGGGGCTGAAAAAAGGGGCAGAGAGAGAGAGAGGGGACAGATCCTAGATGGAAGGGGGAGCGAGAGGGAGGGCAGACCCTGGATGGATGGGAGAGGGAGGGTAAATGGTGGATTGAAGGGGCAGAGAGAAAGGGCAGGCAGTGGATGGAAGGGACGGCAGAGAGGGCAGACCCTGGATGGCAGAGAGAGAGAGTGAAGACAGATGCTGGATGGAAGGAAGACGGTGAAAAGAAGATGAGGAAAGCAGAAACCAGAGACAACAAACTGTAAATAAAATATATATTTTTATTTTTTTTGCTTTAGGATAAAGTATTGTAGATGTGTTAAAGGTTTATAATAGAACATGTAAATAAGGTAATCTTTTTATTGGACTAATTTTAATACATTTTGACTAACTTTCGGAGAACAAAACCCCCTTCCTCAGGTCAGGATAGGATACTGTAACAGCACTATACTGTACTGACCCCAGGACGGAGGTTTTGGCCTCTGAAAGCTAAATGTATTAGTCTAATAAAATGGTATTATTTTACTTTCTATATTTGTTTTATTTCTATTTGTTAATTTGTAAAGTGGTGATTGGTACTTGTTAGGTTTTTTTTTCAAATTTACATCTGCTGTCTTTATATTTTGCACAGTACTAGGGGACAGTTTCTGTTTCTGTGGTGTTGCATTGTATGCAGAGTCTGGCATTGGGGGTTCAGTTTAATTTTTGTCTAAATAGAAAGTTTATGATTACTTATTCTATAGTGGATTAGGGTGTATCTGTGTTTGTGAAAAAGACATGGCTTTCAGTTGGCATTGACTGTGCAGGATCTACGATCTGTACTATTCTGTCTGGTTTCGTTTTACAATAGGTGAATTGATGTTCTAGTGCTCACTGTAGTGTTTAAGATGCTTTCCTTTTCCTTGTGTGACTCGTAGAAATGACTGCTTATGGTATGGTAGAATTGCTCTATAGGTCCTGAGTGTTTTGTATTCTCGGCATGCCTAGTACTGGATTTGGGGGGGGGAGGGGGTGTTAAAAAATGACCGGCCCCGGGTGTCAACTACCCTAGGTACGCCACTGCTCTCGTCTGCTCTGGATACTCTTGCTCCTCCCATTCCCTGTCCTGTAAAGCGTACCAATCCCTGTAAAGCCTAGCCAATCCCTAGAATCCACTACCTACGTTCCTGTGCCCGCTCTGCCAAATGCCTTTGACTGAAATCCCGTGCCCATGATGATTTCATACGTTTCAAATTCTTGCTGACTCAGTCTGCTCTTTTACTTGCTAAACAGGATTATTACATCCAGTTGACAAATTGTCTTGGCTAAAACCCTTGACATCTCTTTACCACACTGAACTCTCTCCTCCTTCACCTCCAACTCCCTCTTCACTTTCTCCCCAGACTCTGGCTGAGTACTTTCATGATAAGGTTCACAAGATTAAACTTGAATTCTCAACCAGGTCACCTCCACCTCTTCTTCCCTTAGTCCATTCTTGCAACCCTCCAAGCTCTGCCTCCTTTTCTTCATTTTCTGAAATCACGGAAGAGGAAACTACACATCTTATTTCCTCCTCAAAACTAACTACCTGTTCCTCTGATCCTATTCCCACCCATCTACTTAACACTATCTCTCCTACTGACATCCCTTTTATCTGTCATATCCTCAATCTTTCACTTTCCACTCTGACTGTTCCTGATGCCTTCAAACATGCCATAGTCACACCACTCCTTAAAAAACCTTCATTGGACCCTACCTGTCCTTCCAACTATCGCCCCATCTCCCTCCTCCCTTTCCTATCCAAGATACTTGAACGTGCTGTTCACCGCCGTTGCCTTGACTTTCTTTCATCTCAAGCTATTCTTGATCCACTTCAATCTGGCTTTCGCCCCCTTCATTCAACTGAAACAGCGCTTGCTAGTCTCCAATGATTTGTTCCTGGCCAGATCCAAAGGTCTCTATTCTATCCTCATCCTTTTCGGTCTATCTGCTGCTTTTGACACTGTTGATCACAGCCTACTCCTTGATACATTGTCCTCACTTGGATTTCAGGGCTCTGTTCTTTCCTGGTTTTCTTCTTATCTCTCCCAGCATACCTTTAGTGTATACTCTAGTGGATCCTCCTCTACTTCTATCCCACTGTCAGTTGGTGTACCTCTGGGATCCGTCCTGGAACCTCTTTTTTTCTCCATCTATACTTCTTCCCTTGGTACTCTGATCTCATCCCGTGATTTCAGTACCATCTTTACACTGATGACTCCCAGATCTACCTCTCCACACCAGAAATCTCAGCCGAAATCCAGGCCAAAATATCAGCCTGCCTGTCTGACATTGCTGCCTGGATGTTTCACCGCCATCTGAAACTAAACATGACTAAGACAGAGCTTCTTATCTTTCCCCCTAAACCAACCTTTCCTCTTCCCCCCTTCTCTATTTCTGTGGATAACACTCTCATTCTCCCTGTCTCATCAGCTCGTAACCTTGGGGTCATCTTCGACTCCTCTCTCTCCTTCTCTGCACACATTCAGCAGACTGCTAAAACCTGTCGTTTCTTTTTCTATAATATCACCAAAATTCGCCCTTTCCTTTCTGAGCACACTATCAGAACCCTCTTCCACACTCTTATCAGCTCTCGCTTAGACTATTGCAACTTGCTTCTCACAGGTCTCCCACTTAGCCATCTCTCTCCTCTTCAATCTGTTCAAAATTCTGCTGCACGACTAATATTCCGCCAGTGTCGTTATGCTCATATTAGCCCTCTCCTCAAGTCACTTCACTGGCTTCCTATCCGTTTCCGCATACAGTTCAAACTCCTCTTATTGACCTATAAGTGCATTCACTCTGCAGCTCCTCAGTACCTCTCCACTCTCATCTCTCCCTACATTCCTCCCCGGGACTCCGTTCACTGGGTAAATCTCTCTTATCTGCACCCTTCTCCTCCACTGCTAACCAGACTCCGTTCCTTTTATCTTGCTGCACCATATGCCTGGAATAGACTTCCTGAGCCGGTACGTCAAGCTCCATCTCTGGTCGTCTTCAAATCTAAGCTAAAAGCCCACCTTTTTGATGCTGCTTTTAACTCCTAACCCTTATTCACTTGTTCAGAACCCTTATTTTATCATCCTCACTTTAATATTCCCTTATCTCTTGTTTGTCCTGTTTGTCTGGCCTAAATAGATTGTAAGCTCTGTCAAACAGAGTCTGTCTCTTCATGTTCAAGTGTACAGCGCTGCGTACATCTAGTAGTGCTATAGAAATGATAAGTAGTAGTAGTAGAATATCAGCTTCCAAGAAACTCTATGCAGGGCTCTCTGGGATCCTGTTCTCTTTCCTTCTAGTGAAAGCCAGGTGGCAATATTGGGACAGACAAAGAATTTCTCACACCTTTCATGAAGTGAAATTCATTCTGTAAATGTGGTTCTATTAAATGATGCAAGGAGTGTACAGGAGTAAATGTCAAACACTAACAGAAGAGCGACCAAAATGATAAAGGGGATGGGATGGGATGGGACTCCTCTCGTATGAGGATAGGGCTCTTCAGCTTGGAAAAGAGATTGATGAGGGGAGATATGATTGAGGTCTACAAAGTCCTGATTGGTGGTGTAGAACGAGTAGAAGTAAATCCATTTTTCACTTGTTCCCAAAGTACAAAGAATAGGGGACACTCAAGGAAGTTACATGGTAACCATCCCTTTCCTAATAAATTCTAGCATTCTGTTTGCTTTTTTGTATTTATGTGTTTGATTTGTATTTTTTACTTTAATAATTTTAAGAACATAAGAGTAGCCATACTGGGTCAGACCAATGGTCTATCTAGCCCAGTAGCCTGTTTTCCAAACAGTGGCCAAGCCAGGTCACAGGAACCTGGCAGAAACCGAAATTGTGGCAACACTCCATACTACAAATCCCAGGGCAAGCAGTGGCTTCCCATGTCTGTCTCAATAGCAGACTATGGACTTTTCCTCCGGGAATTTGTCCAAACCTTTTTTAAACCCAGACACACTAACCACTGTTACCACCTCCTCCTGCAAAGAGTTCCAGAGCTTAACTATTCGTTGAGTGAAAAAATATTTCCTCCTATTTGTTTTTGCATCAATGCTAGGCTAAGAACTTGACTGTGAGATAGTTCAATTTTAGTTGGAATAAGTTTTGTTCTATACTTTCTATGTTCAGGGTACATTGAACAATATGCTTCTATATGGTGTAAAGGGCAACACTGGTACTTATCTTATAATGTAATGCTGTCTGTAATTGGTCTGCTTAACAGAGCGCCTCTGTTTCGATTGCTTCGTCAGAAGACAAATCTTATTGCACTGTTTTTACCATGCCCCCTTGGAAACAAAAAATCTCTTTTAAACCCAGATATGCTAACCACTGTTACCACCTCCTCCTGCAAAGACAAGCTCTGGAATTCTTTGCAGGAGGAGGTGGTAACAGCGGTTAGCATATCTGGGCTTAAAAAAGGTTTGGACAAATTCCTGGAGGAAAAGTCCATAGTCTGCTATTGAGACAGACATGGGAGGCAACTGCTTGCCCTGGGATTTGTAGTATGGAGTGTTGCCACATTTGGGTTTCTGCGAGGTACTTGTGACCTGGTTTGGCCACTGTTTGGAAAACAGGCTACTGGGCTAGATGGACTATTGGTCTGACCCAGTATGGCTACTCTTATGTTCTTAAACTTATTAAAGTAAAAAATACAAATCAAACACAAAAATACAAAAAAGCAAACAGAATGCTAGAATTTATTAGGAAAGAGATGGTAAATAAGACCAAGAATACTGTAGTGCCTCTGTATCACAAATCAAACAGGAAAAACCTCTACGACGAGAAAGCACAACAGGCAAAAGTAGAGGCTGACAAAGGACGAATCGCCACCAGAGATGTGATTTACATTTTTACATTTTTCATAAATATGATTCCCTAAGGTTTTTAAAAATAGAACCTTCTTGCCTCAGTATCACTGACATTTGCCATGATAATTCTACATTGATTTTGAGCTAGAGTTAGGAGGTTAGGATATTTGCTGTCTTTTATCATAAGGGATTTTTTCAGCTCTTGGTTCATTCTGCATTTAATGACTGATTTTTCTTGCTCAGTTGAACTTGATCAACAAGATCTGTTTGCTGTTTTTGTATGTTTTATTTTCAAGGTTTGCTGATTTTATGGGCTTTTAGCTCAGTAATTTACATACATTGATTGCATTGGTAAGATCTGTGGTCAAAAAAGAAATTTGCACAAAGTCACTTTATTTTTATGTATTTTTGATCACACATTTGGCTTATTTAATTAGTACCATTATCAAGATTCACATTCACTTATTGCACGTTTATGACACTTGACCAATGTATTTATTTTCTATGGTTTACATTTGATATATAAGTTCTGTATCAACTGTGGTTCATTTTTATTAATTTTGAATTCATTGGATATTAACATTCTTTATTTATAGTAACATAGTAACATAGTAGATGACAGCAGAAAAAGACCTGCACGGTCCATCCAGTCTGCCCAAGAAATGTGCCACTTTTTTGTGTATACCTTACCTTGACTTTTACCTGTCTTTTTCAGGGCACAGACCGTACAAGTCTACCCAGCACTATCCCCACCTCCCAACCTCCAGTCCCGCCTCCCACCATCGGCTCTGTTATCCAATCTCGGCTAAGCTCCCATACGCATTCATACTTGTTGCATTGTGACCGATTGTAAATTTTTATATGTATTTTTTTTCTGTTATATTTTTGTATCAGACCCCTGACGCAGGCAATTTGTCACCAAAATACGGCCCACATTGGGTCTAATAAAGGACTCTTGCTGCTGCTGCTGCTACTACTACTTATCATTTCTATAGCGCTACTAGACATACGCTACTTGACTTTCCTATGTTTGAATGACTCTTGGTACTTTTTTTGTTACTCCGTTACTCCATTTTTGTGTGTGCTTTGATCCTCTCTTCCGCTAGTGCAATTCTGATCATCGTATCTCAAAAAAGATATAGTGGAACTGAAAATAGTACAGAGAAGCAAGATTAAGGGGATGGAAAGACTCTCATATGAGGAAAGGCTAAAGAGTTTTTACGGGGGGGGGGGGGGGGGAGGAGCAAGATGGCGTCCTAGCTGTGCTCACGGAAGCTCTCGAATTGTTTGCGGGTAATTCTCAAGATTTTTTCCTCGATTCCTACTATGCCCCATACTAAAAGAAAGGGGATGACAAAAGTGCAACCACCAATTGCACTAATGTCGTCCCCTAACCAGCAGACGTTAGACCGCTTTGTGAGAAGCTTACCGCTCGATACCGGTTTGGCGATCCCCGCGTTGGCCAACAATGAAGGAGTGACGTTGGCTAGGGGCCTAGATGTTACCTTATCGCCGCCGACGCTGAATCCGCCTCCTTGTCCCGCAGGAGCCAGAGTGGAGTTAGGGGATCAAGCGGGAACCGATGTGGTCGATGACTTGTCCCTATCTGGCAGTTTCTCCCCTGGAACAGCGGTTGAGAATACACTGGAGCTGGAAATGCCCCAGGAGATGACAATGGAAGCTATTTGGATGGCGCTTCAGAGACTGACTATTGAGGTGGCTAAATCTACAAGAGAAGTTTCCACGATTGCAAGTAAGTTGACTTTAATGTCAGAATCTCAAGAGGAAGTTAAAAGAGAATCCGCTACTCAATTTGCCACAGTAAAAGAAGAAATAAAAATGGTTAAGTCAACTGTTGATTCTCTTGTGAAGGATAAAGTTTTCACTGCTCGTAAAATAGAGCAGATAGAAAATTACAACCGACGCCTCACGCTTAGAATGTTGAATTTTCCTATCTCACCAGTTTTGACTCCCCGTGACTTTTTAAAAAAATATTTGCAGGAGATTTTGAAGTTTTCTCCAGCGGATATTCCACCTTGTAATAAGATTTATTACTTACCTAAAGTGCAAAAGCAAGGAGAAGTACCTCAACCCCCTGCAATAGATATTCAGAACTTAACAGCACTACTGGAAGATTCAATGATAGAAATAACTTCAAGAGGGACCCTTATAATATCTATGGTTTTTGAACAGGATTTGAATATGATTATGAAAATGTACTTTAAACATTCGTCAGCCCTGTTTTGTGGCCAGAAAATATGGGTCTACCCTGACGTTACTAAGATAACACAGCAGAGGCGAAAGCAATTTCTTGCATTGAGAGATGAAGTGAAAGCGCTGGGTGCAATATTTACCTTGGCATATCCATGCAAATGTATAATTCGTATGTCTGGCATTAAATACGTCTTTTTTGAGCCATCTCGGTTAAAGGTTTTTCTGGACGATAAAAATCCATCCAGCTGAATAGGAAGAACGATTGATATCAGCAAGTAAGAATTAAGAGAAAGTAAAATCAGGACTATGCCAATTTGTGCTAAGATTTTTTTCCCCCCTCTTTTAGAGTAATAACTCTCCTTAAATTTGTTTGGACTCTCCCCTCTTATCTTATGGTGGTCTAAGGAAGAGAGATAAGATAAATAAGTTTGACAAGTATGTTTAAATGGAATATTTTTTTTTCCTCAATAACTCTCTGTATTGCCTTACAAACTTGACTTGTTTGTATTATAATTAAAATCAATAAATAATAAAATAAAAAAAAATAAAGAGTTTTTACAGTCTTCAGTTTGGAGAAGGCAAGGAAGAGGGAAGATAATGATAGGGGTCTATAAATACTGATTGAAGTGGAACAGATAAACGCGAATCGACTGTTTATCAAAAAGTAAAAACATGGAGGGGCATAATCGAACGTGGACGCCCATCTCCATGGGCGACTATCTCCGAGGACGGGTCCGAGAAGGGGCGGGACAGATCATCTCCCCTTACGTTCCCGCCCGTAACCTCCGTTCACAGGATAAATCCCTCCTCTCAGTACCCTTCTCCACCACCGCCAACTCCAGGCTCCGCTCATTCTGCCTCGCCTCACCCTATGCTTGGAACAACCTTCCTGAACCCTTACGCCAAGCCCCCTCCCTGCCCGTCTTCAAGTCTTTGCTTAAAGCCCACCTCTTCAATGCTGCGTTCGGCACCTAACCCTTACCGTTCAGTGAATCCAGACTGCCCCAATTTGACTGCCCCTATCGGACCGACCGTTCACTTGTCTATTAGATTGTAAGCTCTTTGAGCAGGGACTGTCTCTCTTTGTTGGATTGTACAGCGCTGCGTAACCCTAGTAGCGCTCTAGAAATGTTAAGTAGTAGTAGTAGTATTTTCGAAAAAGATGGGCGTCCATCTTTTGTTTCGATAATACGGTTGGTGCCGGGCAAATGCATCGGATTTGGGTGGATTTGAGCTGGGCGGTATCTGTTTTCAGCAATAATGGAAACCGAAGCCACCCAGCTCAAAAACGAACAACTCCAAGGCATTTGGTCGTGGGAGGGGCCAGGATTCGTAGTGCACTGGTCCCCCTCACATGCCAGGACACCAACTGGGCACCCTAGGAGGGACTTGTAAAAAGTTTTTAAAAAAATTAAAATACTTCCCAAGTCCATAGCTCCCTTACCTTGGGTGCTGAGCCCCCCCCCAAATCCCCCCCAAAACCCACTGCCCACAACCCTACACCATTACCATAGCACTTATGGGTGATGGGGGGGCACCTAGATGTGGGTACACTGGGTTTTGGGGGCGGTTTGGAGGGCTCCCATTTACCACCACAAGTGTAACAGGTAGGGGGGGGGGATGGGCCTGGGTCTGTCTGGCTGAAGTCCACTGCACCCACTAACAACTGCTCCAGGGACCTGCATACTGCTCTGATGGAGCTGGGTATAACATTTGAGGCTGGCATACAGGCTGGAAAAAAAACATTTTTAAAGTTCTTTTTTTTGGTGGGAGGGGGTTAGTGACCACTGGGGGAGTCAGAGGTAGTCATCCCCGATTCCCTCTGGTGGTCATCTGGGCAGTTGGGGCACTTTTTGGGGACTTCGTGAAAAAAAAGGGTCCAAAAAAAAGCTGCCCAAATTCTCGCTACTGCCGCCCTTCTTTTTTCCATTATCGGCCGAGGGCGCCCAGCTCTCTTCGGCTGATAAACACTCCCCAGTCCTGCCTTCACCACGCCTCCGACATGTCCCCATCAACTTTGTTCGTTCCCGCGACAGACTGCAGTTGGAGGTGCCCAAAATCGGCTCTCGATTATACCGATTTGGGCGCCCATGAGAGAAAGGCGCCCATCTCCCAATTTGGGTCGAAATATGGGCGTCTTTCTCTTTCAAAAATAAGCTGTATAGTAACATAGTAGGTGACGGCAGAAAACGACCTGTACGGTCCAGTCTGCCCAAGATAAACTCATATACACTACTTTATGTATGTATACCTGACCTTGATTTGTATCTACCATTTTCAGGGCACAGACCGTAGAAGTCTGCCCAGTACTAGCCCTGCCTCCCAACCACTAGCCCCGCCACCCAACCACTGGTGCTGCCACCCAATCTCTGCTAAGCTTCTGAGGATCTATTCCTTCTGAACAGGATTTCTTTATGTTTATCCCACACATTTTAAAATTCCATTACCTTTTTCATCTCCACCACCTCCCGCGGGAGGGCATTCCAAGTATCCACCACTCTCTCCCTGAAAAAATACTTCCTGACATTTTTCTTGAGCCTGCCCCCCTTCAATCTCATTTCATGTCCTCTAGTTCTACCACCTTCCCATCTCCGGAAAAGGTTCGTTTGCGGATTAACACCTTTCAAATATTTGAACATCTGTATCATATCACCCCTGTTTCTCCATTCCTCCAGGGTATACATGTTCAGGTCAACAAGTTTCTCCTCATACGTCTTGTAACGCAAATCCCATACCAAAAGACACCAAGAAAAAAACAAACGATCTCACCAACTACCGCCCAGTTGCATCCATTCCGCTAGTAGTCAAACTGATGGAGAGCCTAGTTACCAAACAGCTTGCTGAATATCTGGACAAGTTCTCATTACTACACGAATCACAATCAGAATTCCACCCCCTTCATAGCACTGAAACTGTACTAGTCACTCTTCTGGCCAAATTCAAGCAGGAAATAGCCACAGGTAAAAACATCCTTCTCCTCCAATTTGACATGTTGAGCACTTTCGATATGGTAAACCACAACATACTACTAAGACTACTAGAACACTTCTGGCTTGGTGGAGACAAACTTAACTGGATCAAGGGCTTCCTAACCACCAGAACATACCAAGTATAATCAAATTCAAACATATCGCCGCCATGGAAAGTTGACTGTGGAGTACCTCATGGATCACCACTATCACCAATACTCTTCAACATAATGATTATCCCACTGGCCAAAGCCTTATCCAACCTAGGCCTCAACCCGTTTATTTATGCAGACGACGTCACAATCTACATTCCCTTCAAACACGAACTGACAGAAATTACCAACGAAATCAAGCTCGGCTTGAACACCATGGACTCATGGGCAAATTCTTTCCAACTGAAACTGAACACTGAAAAAACACACAGCCTTGTCCTATCATCTCAATACAATAAGTACAATCCCACAACCATAAACACCCCAGACCACACACTCCCTATCTCAGACAACCTAAAAATACTCGACATCATAATCAACCGCAATCTTACTCTTGAAAGCCAAGTAAACTCCACAACAAAGAAAATGTTCCATTCAATGTGGAAACTTAAACGCCTAAAACCTTTCTGGACAGAGATCCAATGAGGGGGTGAGGAAGAGAGAGGGTATGGAGAGGGAACAAGTAGCTGGACTTGGGAGGGGGAGGGGGAGGGAAAGAAGGACAAAAAGGAGAGAGGTGCCCATGCCAGGACTTGTGGGGAAAGAAAGAAGAGGGAGAGGTGCTGATCCTGCAGAGGGGAGGCAGAGCAGGAGCTAGGGGAAAAATATGTACCCTTGCTGGACCCCTGGTGGGGCAGAGGGAAGGCAGAGAGAGGGGGAGATGCTGGCCAGGAGAGAGAGAGAGGGGGGAGGAAGAGAGAGAGATGCTGGCACAAGGGGGGGATAGGGACACAGAACAGTTATGTGGGATACTGCAAGAACAGAGACACAGAGATGGGAGATGCTCAACATGGCAGGAAGACATGGGTGATGCTGGGTCAGATAGGGATGCAGAGAGAAGATGGATAGTGGACAAGGAGACTCTGGCAAGACTGTTTAGAGAAGAAAGAGAAAAGCAGAAACCAGAGACTAGGACCAACATGACAAGAAAAATAAAATGACCAGATAACAAAGGTAGAAAAAATAATTTTATTTTCTTTTTATTTATTGGAATATGTCAGTTTTTGGAATGTGCCGGAACTAGTTTTACACGTGGCTTGAGCCCAAGAGAAAAACCTCATTCATTGACCTTCAATTTCCAGCATTGCAGTGGTAAATCTGCAGCATTGGGATGGGCCACCCTTGACATCTCTGCATTCCCATATTGCTTTAGGATGTAAGTTCAAAACCAGGGCTGGTCCAGAATCTCCAGCCTGGAACTGGGTAACTTGGCATCTCTTCGTAATACTGACTGCTTTTCTTTATAGCAGGTTCACATTTTTCCTTTCATCTCTAGAGCAGTAGTAAATTCCTGTGACACTTCAAGTGTTGGGCAGACTGGATGGACCGTACAGGTCGTTTTCTGCCGTCACCTACTATGTTACTATGTTATGTTAAGTGGTGCAACTGGAGTTGGACCTCATCCCAGTTTCCTACAGTTCACAAATGCTGTATCTGGAAACCAGACAAACAACCACTCCAGTGAGGTGTAGGAAAATTAGCAGCTCTGTTCCATACTTCCATTATTTATTGCATTTGTATCCCACATTTTCCCACCTATTTGCAGGCTCTATGTGGCTTACATAGTTTTGTTATGACATAATCATTCCAGGATATCAGATACAATTAGTCATATACAGAGTTTAAGTAAGGGAAGAGAGAAGAAGGTGTTAAGCAAGATATGATAGAAAGTGGATTTTGATAGTTGGGTGGGTTGGTGAGGTAGTTTTGTAAGGTTATGGGTTCTCTTTGTAAGCTTTGTTGAAGAGATGTGTCTTTAGGGATTTGCAAAAGTTAGCTATTTCGTCAATGGTTTTCAGAGTTATGGGTAATGCATTCCATAATTGCGTGGTCATGTAAGAGAAGGTAGTGGCGTGTGTCAGCTTGTATTTTAATCCTTTACAGCTGGGGAAGTGTAGATTGAGAAATTTGCGGGCTGATCTTTTTGCGTTTCTGGGAGGCAGGTCCACGAGGTTTAGCATGTAGGTTGGGGCGTCTGCGTGAATGATTTTGTGTACGATCATGCAGATCTTGAACGCAATGCGCTCCTTGAGTGGGAGCCAGTGAAGTTTCTCTCTTATGGGTTTTGCACTTTCATATTTAGTTTTTCCAAATATGAATCTGGCTGCGGTATTCTGGTCTGTTTGGAGTTTTTTGATAGTCTGTTCTTTGCAGCCTGCGTACAGTGCATTGCAGTAATCCAGATGACTTATTACCATTGACCGTACCAGGTTAAGGAATATGTATCTCGGGAAGAAAGGTTTTACTCTTTTTACTCTTTTGAGTTTCCACATCTTTTTTGTGGTATTCTTCACATGGGTATCAAGTGTGAGGTTTCGATCAATGGTCAAGAATTTTCAGATTTTGTGAGACGGGAAGAGAGCAGTATGGTGTGGTTATAGTGGAGTAGTTGTTTGTGTTGTGTTGAGAGGTGAGTACCAGACATTGTGTTTTTTCTGCGTTGAGTTTTAGCTGGAATGCATCCGCCCAGGAGTGCATGATTTGGAGGCTTTGGTTGATCTCGTTGGTGATTTTGTTTAGATCATGTTTGAATGGGATATAGATCGTGACATCGTCTGTGTATATGTAGGGGTTGAGGTTTTGATTGGCTAACAGTTTTGCTAAAGGTATCATCATTAGGTTGAAGAGAGTTGGTGAGAGGGGGGATCCTTGGGGAACTCCACATTCAGGTATCCATGGTGGTGATTGTTTTGTTTAGGGTTCAGAGACCCCTAGGTTCTGTCTGGTACTGGAGCTCAGCTGTCCAGTGGCAGAGAGAGCCTCCAAGAAGGCTGAAGTGACCTTAAATCTGACTCCATCTCTATAGCACTAGTACTGGGGTAATCAAGAAGTTGTGAAGTTCTAAAAGGAATTGCCACTGAGAGAGACATCAGGTCTAAGGGACCCGCACTGGCAAGGAAAAGATACCAGCCTTATGACAAACTGGATTTAGGCTACAGGTTATACAATGCAGCGAAAGAGAGCCTAATAGAGCAGAAGCATTTATACTGTGAGAAAGGGGGTGGCAAACCGGAGGGGTGGTGGAGGAAAGGGCTATCTGTGCCCGCCAGGGATCAAAAGAAGAAAGAGTGGGACTATAAGAACTACAAGTCCCAGAAGCCCGAGCTGAGCAGGAAGCAGGAGTGGGAGGAGAAGTCCTCTCAGAGGGGGAAGGGGGAGGAGGTTGATTGGGAGATGAAGTCAGAGGGAGGGGATGAGGAACACCTGTGGGAGAAGGGAGTGGTGGAACAGATGGATTGGCAAGGGGGGGAAGGGGGAGGGGAAACAGAAGAAATGGATATCTCAGCATTTGCTCAGGGCCATGAGGAGAGGAGAAAGAGGGCTGTGTGTACTGGATCACAAAAGGTATGAATTCTTTAACCCAGTGGGTGGTTGTCAAGAGTTAGTGCTGACAAATGAGGGAGGTGGGTCTCTAGGTGTAGCCAGTATGCAGTGCTAAACCTAGAGGAATTCATACCGTAGGGGAAACTTTGGAACTTTATAGTGGTGCTTGAGAAAAGCTGAACTGTGTGATAAGCATTTGATTCTGAATAGAGACTCTAAAGAAAGGGGCCTGTGCCAGGAACAGGTCCCGGTCCCGAGGCCTGGTCGGGGACTTAATAGCCGGACTGGAAAGAACCTAGGCGGCTAGTCTATGAGGAGGGGGACTCCACCAGGAAACAGATACGTGCCAGTAGCCGGTAGGGGTTGAACTAGGGGGTGGGCTACTGGCTGGAGAGAACACAACTGTGTAAGCCTGAGGGAGGTTTGCATAACTTGCAAGGATTGCAGACAGCACGGAGAGGTGTGGCTGGATGGTAGACAGCACGGAGAGGTGCAACTGGAGAGCAGACAGCCCAGAGAGGAGCAGGAGTCTGACAGTGGTGCGGCTGGAGTACAGACAGCACGGAGAGGTGCGGCTGGATTGTAGACAGCACGGAGAGGTGCAACTAGAGCGCAGACAGCCCGGAGAGGAGCAGGAGTCTGACATTTGGTGGCAGTGGTGGGATCGGTCGAGCCCGAGTTCCAGTAAGCCGAGGAGGAGGACGGAGGATCGAGACGGACCAGAAAGCTGGGGAGCTTGAACCCGAAGGCGAACAAACCTCCTGCTTCCGGTGAGCATAGTGGGAGCAGGGGGGGATTGGAGGGCGGAGTGGAAGTGTTGTGAAAGTCCACACTTGGGTTTTGTTTTCTCTTGTGTTTTCTTATAGGAAGAAGATCAAAGTTATCGGGATGGATCCGAAAGAGATGTTTGCCTTTATGACTCACCAATTTCAAAAGCAACAAGAGATGGCACATAAACTTATGGAGGAGTCGTTGGCAGCTTCCCGAGCACAGCAGCAGCCACTTTTGGACCTATTTCAGGAATTTCTGCGGACTGGAGGACGAATGTCCGGACCTAACGAAAGTGGGACAACCGTGCGGGGCGAAGGGGCTGCTGGACTGGTAGGACCTGTGGGGGTGAACTGGTTACCTTGGGGAAAATTAACTGAAGCAGATAATATCGAAGATTATCTGGGGGCCTTTGAGAGGGTGGCGGTGACAGCAGGATGGCCTCAGGAGCAATGGACCCTAAGACTAGCTCCTGCGCTGGCTGGGGAAGCTTTAGCGGCTTTTCGGGCCCTACCTACGGGCCAAATAACAGACTACCCAAGGCTGAAAGCCGCTATTTTGGATAGGTTTGGGCTAAGCAAGCATACGTACCGAAGGAGGTTTCGGGAGTTCAGGTGGGGGGAGGGAGAGACACCTAGGGTACTTGCTCAGAAACTAAGTGATTTGGCAGGAAAATGGTTAGAGCCTGAAAGACGGTCCATGCAACAGGTAATGGAAGACCTGGTGCTGGAACAGTTCTTGGAGTCCTTACCTAGAGGGCTTCAGGTTGGCTTGATTAAGCGGGGCTGCAGTACCCTCGAGGAGGCAATCCAAAGCATGGATTGTTTCCTAGAGTCGCAGCATTGTGCCCACAGGGGAACCCCGCCGGGAGGGGGATTGGGAGGTCCAAAAGGGCATCAGGTTCCCGAAGGTAGGGGCATGAGAGTGTGGGAGGGGAGAAAAGGGGAAGAAAGAATGTGTTATCGTTGTGGGCGGAAGGGCCATGTGAGGAGAGACTGTGTGGTGAAGTTACAATTGGTGGCCGGAGGGGGAAAGGGGGGCAGGGAGGAGTTCTGCCAACGGGTAGAAGTGATGGGGGTGGGGGTGGAGGGGCTGTTGGATTCTGGAGCAGACCAAACTATGCTAGCCCAGTCCTTGTGGGAGAGGATCAGGGAAAAGGGGGTTGGGGGAGGGGGGAAGAAAGGGCGAGAGGTCACCATACAGTGTGTACATGGGACTTCCAGTAGGTACCCGTTGCGGCAGGTGAGGATCGTAGGACCTTTGGGGGCTCATTGGGTCTGGGTGACGGTACTACCTAGGTTGCCTCAGGCCCTTATCTTAGGAAGGGATTGGCCCCCATTTTCGCAATATTTGAAAGAGAGAGAGGGGTTAGTGGTTACCCGGTCCCAACGGGGTGCGGAGGGGACGGAGCAGGAGCAGGCTTTGGCCCAGATATTTCCGTTTCAGATGGAGATATTGGGGAACCCGGGGAAAACCAGGGATTCGGGGGGGCATAGGAAGGCGGGGCAGCGTCAGCGGGCTCAGTCTATGAAAGACTTGGAGCAGACGGCGGATTTCCCTGAGGAGGCAGGGAGGTGCAGGAACAATTCCCCTCTTTTAAGAGGGAACAGCAAGCCGACCCTACTCTGCAATATGCTTGGACGCGGGCAAGGGAGGGGGACAGGGAGGTGCAGGGACCTGGGTTTGTGATAGAGCAGGGCCTTCTGTTTCGGACACCTGCAGGAAACGGAGGAGAGGGGGGACGGAGCCAGTTAGTGGTGCCGAGGGGATTTAGGAATCTACTGTTATGGGTAGCTCATGATCATCCTCTGGGGGGACATAAAGGAGCTCAGAATACGGTTTCCCAATTGTTACGGCGCTTTTATTGGCCCGGGATATATAAAGAGGTGGAAAAGTATTGTGAGTCTTGCCCTTTATGTCAGAAGGTGGCCGAACAGGGTCCAGGGAGAGTCCCTTTACATCCTTTGCCCCGCATAGGGACTCCCCTAGGCAGGATTGCGATGGACATAATTGGTCCTCTTCCAAAATCGACTCGGGGGTTCTCCTATATCTTAGTAATCATGGATATGGCCACCAGGTTTCCTTGGGCCATTCCGTTACGAAGCATTTCGGCTAAAGTTATTGCTGCGGAACTTATTCACATTTTCTGTGAAGTAGGATTCCCTCGGGAGGTGCTGACTGACCGGGGGTCTAACTTTAGATCACGGGTTCTAGCACAGGTATGGGAGGCCTTCGGGATTGTTCACATTTGTACGGCTGCATATCACCCGCAGACCAATGGCCTCGTAGAACGTTTTAATAAGACCCTGAAGACTTTGCTTAGGAAGGGAGTGGGCTCTTGCACGGAGAAATGGGATCAATTGCTGCCCTTTGTCCTGTATGTCATGAGGGAGTGTGTGCAGGCCACCCTAGGGGTGTCGCCCTTCGAGTTGTTCTTTGGGCGGGCACCAAGGGGGGTCTTAGATATAGTGACAGAAAGATGGGTACCCCCGGAAGCCGAGGATAACACTGTAATATCTTATCTGCATGATTTAAAGGGGCGCTTGAGGCGGTTGGGGGTTTACTCTAGGGGCCGATGGCAGGCGGCTCAGCAGTATCAGAAGGCCGCCTATGATAAAAAGACCCGAGTCCGGGAGGTGGCGATAGGGGCTAAAGTGCTGATCATGGTCTCAGATAGTCCTCATAAATTTAGTGGGAACTGGAGGGGTCCGATGATAGTTACGAGGCGGTTGGGCCCAGTCACGTATGAAGTGAGGAATGAACGGGGGAAGAGGCAGACTTATCATATAAATTTGATCAAACCTTGGCAGGCCCGGGAGGTGTGTTGGGCGACTGCAGAGGATTTAACGGAGGAGGATCTCGGTCCTCAGATATCGGAGATGGATTCTAAAGGGGGGTTGCAGGTGGGAGAGGATTTAGAGGGACCCCAAAAAGATCAGATAAGGGCTCTTTTGGGAGAATTTAAGGATGTGCTGACTCCTTGCCCCGGGGCAATGAGATTGATTACGCACGATATTGTAACGGGGGAGGGAAAGGTAGTAAGGCAAAGACCGTATAGGTTATCACCCATGAAGCAGCAAGAGGTGAATCGGCAGGTTAAGGAAATGTTGGAATATGGGGTGATTGAGGAATCACACAGCCCCTGGGCCAGCCCGGTAGTGCTGGTGCCCAAGACCGATGGAACCTGGCGGTTTTGCATTGATTTTCGGCAAGTTAATGCTCTATCGGACCCGGATGCTTATCCCATGCCGAGGATAGAGGAACTACTAGACCGACTAGGGTCAGCCCGGTTTCTGTCAACGCTGGACTTAACAAAAGGCTATTGGCAGATTCCGCTCTCTACTGCAGCTAAGCCCAAGACAGCCTTTTGTACTCCTCTTGGCCTGTTTCAGTTCAAGCGGATGCCATTTGGCTTGAATTCAGCGGCGGCCTCTTGCCAACGCCTGTTAGATCAGGTGTTGAGGCCTCATCAGGCATATGCCGCCGCGTATCTAGATGACGTCATCATACATAGCCAAGACTGGGGGTCTCATCTTCTACAGGTGGGGAAGGTATTAAAGGCTTTTCGGCAAGCTGGGCTTACACTGAATCCCCAAAAATGTTATTTTGCACAGAGGGAGGTGAAATATTTGGGTTACAAAGTAGGAAATGGCCAGATAAAACCATTACAGGGTAAAGTCGAGAGTATCCAACTGTTTCCCCGCCCGGAGACCAAGAAATTGATGAGGGGTTTTTTGGGGCTAGTGGGATACTATCGGAGATTCATTCCTCACTTTGCTACATTGGCCGCTCCTTTGACCGAGATGTTAAAGAAGGATAGGCCCAACCGGTTAAGGTGGGGGGAGGTGGAGCAGGGAGCGTTTGTGGCCCTACGGCAAGCCTTGTGTGAGGAACCTGTACTTAGGGCCGTAGATTTTGATAGAGAATTTATTCTACACACGGACGCTTCGGGCACTGGGTTGGGGGCAGTGCTGTCACAGGTTTTTGAGGGGGAGGAACACCCAGTATTGTATTTGAGCCGAAAGTTGCTCCCTCATGAAACGAGGTATGCCACTATTGAAAGGGAATGTCTAGCCGTGAAATGGGCCATACAAAAATGTCAGTTCTATCTGGAGGGACGGACATTCAAATTGTTTACAGATCATGCCCCTTTAAAGTGGTTGTCCCGGATGAAAGATAGCAATGCCAGATTGATGAGGTGGTATCTGGCATTGCAACCCTTTCAATATCACATTGAGCATAAAGCGGGGAAGTTGTTGCCTCATGTAGATGTCTTGAGTCGGGTTGCTAGCCCGGGGAACGAGGGAAGGTTGGAAAAATGGGCTAGCAATCGCTTAAAGAGAGGGGTATGTGAGAAAGGGGGTGGCAAACCGGAGGGGTGGTGGAGGAAAGGGCTATCTGTGCCCGCCAGGGATCAAAAGAAGAAAGAGTGGGACTATAAGAACTACAAGTCCCAGAAGCCCGAGCTGAGCAGGAAGCAGGAGTGGGAGGAGAAGTCCTCTCAGAGGGGGAAGGGGGAGGAGGTTGATTGGGAGATGAAGTCAGAGGGAGGGGATGAGGAACACCTGTGGGAGAAGGGAGTGGTGGAACAGATGGATTGGCAAGGGGGGGAAGGGGGAGGGGAAACAGAAGAAATGGATATCTCAGCATTTGCTCAGGGCCATGAGGAGAGGAGAAAGAGGGCTGTGTGTACTGGATCACAAAAGGTATGAATTCTTTAACCCAGTGGGTGGTTGTCAAGAGTTAGTGCTGACAAATGAGGGAGGTGGGTCTCTAGGTGTAGCCAGTATGCAGTGCTAAACCTAGAGGAATTCATACCGTAGGGGAAACTTTGGAACTTTATAGTGGTGCTTGAGAAAAGCTGAACTGTGTGATAAGCATTTGATTCTGAATAGAGACTCTAAAGAAAGGGGCCTGTGCCAGGAACAGGTCCCGGTCCCGAGGCCTGGTCGGGGACTTAATAGCCGGACTGGAAAGAACCTAGGCGGCTAGTCTATGAGGAGGGGGACTCCACCAGGAAACAGATACGTGCCAGTAGCCGGTAGGGGTTGAACTAGGGGGTGGGCTACTGGCTGGAGAGAACACAACTGTGTAAGCCTGAGGGAGGTTTGCATAACTTGCAAGGATTGCAGACAGCACGGAGAGGTGTGGCTGGATGGTAGACAGCACGGAGAGGTGCAACTGGAGAGCAGACAGCCCGGAGAGGAGCAGGAGTCTGACAGTGGTGCGGCTGGAGTACAGACAGCACGGAGAGGTGCGGCTGGATTGTAGACAGCACGGAGAGGTGCAACTAGAGCGCAGACAGCCCGGAGAGGAGCAGGAGTCTGACAATACGTACAGCCTTTGATCATTAAGTGAAGCCCACAGAACATCATTTGGGATGAGGAGTTTATTTGCCAAGATACAAGTCAAATCAGTGATTGACAACAGGCATGTACAATTAGTTATAATAATCCAGCTGCAAACAGGTGCTATCTGAATCTGTCGTTTATAATTTCTTTTACCAATTAAAGGTTTTACAAGGGAAAGCAATTAGGTAATTTGTCAATTCTGCTGGTCACATTAGTTTCCCTTGGAGAGAGAGAGTGGCAACCCTTCTCTCTAGCTTAAAGCAGGAAATACCCTGATTTTTATAGTTGCCCTCAGGATATGGATAATATGACAGTAGATATACCTGATTGGATCTATGGTAATGTCATGGTTACCACTGATTGGCTCATGCTAATGAGTAGCTTTTATCTTGCTAACATGGTTTTGTCTTTAGCTCGCTTGACCACAAATCTTAAGCAAGACCCTGCATCTAGCTACACCTTTCCTTTCTCACACCATGGCCGACCACAATGTCACTCTGTCCTTTGGACCCCTACCTTTGTGTTTCCTGTTGTTCTCTGCAGTGCTCCAACACTGGGAGTTCAAGCAAGAGCCACACAGGCCTGTAAGCTTTTCCCTCATTTTAGAGCCTGAACCAAAGTCTAGGCAGGGGACCAAGGCTCATAGCTGTAGCATTTTTATACATGATATATCCGCATTCGTTGTTACTTGGTACGATCTTGTAGTCAGGAATCCTTTGAGCCATTTGAGAACTGTACCTCCGACTCAGAAGAATTCTAGTATATGTAGTAGCATTCCGTGATTAACCATGTCGAAGACGCTGGACATGTCGAATTGTAGTAGGAGTATGTTGTTGCCAGTTGCTATTGCTTGTTTGAATGAGTTCATTGTGGACACTAGTACAGTTTCGGTGCTGTGATTTGATCGAAATCCTGATTGAGACTCATGTAGAATTGAGTGTTTATTTAGGTATTCATTGAGTTGTTTCCTCACTATGCCCTCCATAAGTTTGTTTATGAGCGGAATCGATGCTACTGGGCGATAATTGGTTAGGTCCATTGCACTTTTCTTAGCATCTTTTGGCAGTGGAGTAAGATGTTTGCTTTGTCCGTGGGAAAGAGACCATTTTGTAACCTGTGGTTTACATGGTTCATGAGGTCTTTTTTGAATTGTTTGGGAGCAGATTTTATTAGGATAGTAGGACAAATGTGTAGTTTACATTGTGACTTGGCATATTTTCCAAGCCATTGTGAGATTTCGTCTGATGATATCGTTTCAAAGTTGGTCCATGAACGACCTGCTGGGCATTCCCCAGGTTTTGGGTCTAGACATTCAAGGATACTTGTGTACTCTGTGATGTTGGTGGGTATCATGAGTCGGAGCTTTATAATTTTTTCATTGAAGTAGTTCGCAAGATTGGTTGCGGATGGGGTGTCTATATTATTAGAGGTAACCGGTGTGGTATTTAGGAGTTTGTTCACGAGTGAGAAACGTTTGTGTGTGTCCTTGTAGTTTGGTCCTATTATGGTTTTGTAGTACTTTCTTTTAGTTTGTCTAATAGTGTATTTGTATTTTCTTTGTAGCTGTTTCCAATCTTTGAGTGTATGTTGGTCTTTTTTCTTGCTCCATGTTCTTTCTAATCTTCTGACCTGTGTTTTTAGTTCTGTCAGTTCTTCATTAAACCATGGTATTGAGTTTTCTCTATGTGAGGTTCTGGTTTGAAGTGGTGCTATGTTGTCTAGTATTGTTCTGCATCTGTTGTCCCATTCTTGGAGGAATTGGGGTGAGTCTGCAGGGGTTGTCCATTCCTCGGTATAGAATTGTTGCCAGAATGTTAGTGGGTCTATTTTGCCTCTCGTAGTATAGGTTTTTTTCTCTTCATTTTATTGTGCCTTTTTTATTCTCCAGTGGAGGGAAAGATTTGCTTTGAAGTGGTCGGACCAGTGGCGTAGGAAGGGCGGGGCAGTGGGGGCGGTCCGCCCCGGGTGTCAGCGGGTGGGGGGTGCTCCGGACAGCCCTTGTCTCCTGCCTTCACCCTTCGATTTTTTTAAAATCCATTGCAGCGACGCAGGCAGCGCTTCGCGTCTGCCCTGCGTGTGCTGTGAAGAGAGAAAATCACCTCGCCGGCGTCGGGCCTTCCCTCGTTGTGTCCCGCCCTCTTCTGAGGTAACTTCCTATTTCCTCGAGGGCAGGACACAACGAGGGAAGGCCCGATGCCGGCGAGGTGATTTTCTCTCTTCACAGCACACGCAGGGCAGACGCGAAGCGCTGCCTGCGTCGCTGCAATGGATTAAAAAAAAAACAAAGGGTGATGGCAGGAGATGAGGGCTCTGTTGGCTCTCCACGAGGGGGGACCGGACCGGACCGGGTCAGGGGGGGGGGGGGGTCAGATGGGAGAGGGGGAGCTCAGATGGGAGAAGGGGTGGGGGTGTTCAGAGGGGAGAAGGGGATTGGGGAGGGTGGGGGAGCCCAGATGAAGGGGATTGGAAAGGGTGGGGGAGCCCAGAGGGGTGCTCGGAGGGAAGAAGGGGATTAGGAAGGGGTGGGGGAGCTCAGAGGGGTGTTCAGAGGGGAGAAGGGGATTGGGGAGGGTGGGGGAGCTCAGAGGAGAAAGGGGATTGGGAAGGGGATTGGGGAGGGGTGGGGGTGCTCAGAGGGGAGTGCTCAGATGAGTGAAGGGGTCTGAAGCTGGAACTGGGGTCTGACAAGGGGCAAGAGGGAAAATGGGTCCATGCCTGGGGCAGGCGGGAGAATGGGTCTGGGGCTGAAAAGGGGGGATGCAAGGCATGTGGTGGATGAAGGGGGTTAGAACTGGGGGCTGAAAAGGGGATAGGGAGAAATGGCTGGGGGCTGAAGCTCGGGACTAATGGAAGAAAAGGGCTGGGGACTGGTGGGATAGTGGGGCTGAAAAGGGGGGCAGGTGGGAGATGTGGGCTGGGGCTGGAACTAGGGGCAGGTGGAATAAGGGGGCTGGAACTGGGGGCTGAAAAGGACAGACCCTGGATGGAAGGGGGGAGTGTGAGGGAGGGCAGACCCTGGATGGATGGGAGACCCTGGATGGATGGGAGAGGGAGGGCAGACGGATTGAAGAGGCAGAGAGAAAGGGCAGATGGTGGGTGGAAGGGGGAGAGAGAAAGAGGGCAGACTGGGGCAAATGGTGGATGGAAGGGGCAGAGATAGAGGGCAGATGTGGATGGAAGGAAGAGAGAGGGCAGATGTTGATGGAAGGGGGAGAGAGAGATGGCAGACTGGGGCAGATGGTGGATGGAACGTGCAGAAATAGAGGGCAGACAGTGGATGGAAGGGAGAGAGAGGGCAGACAGTGGATGGAAGGGGCAGAGAGAGAGGGCAAATAGTGGATGGAAGGGACATTAGAGAGGACAGACACTGGAGGGCAGAGAGAGAGAGAGAGAGAGAGCGAAGACAGATGCTGGATGGAAGGAAGACTGTGAAAAGAAGATGAGGAAAGCAGAAACCAGAGACAACAAACTGTAAATAAAATACATATTTTTATTTTTTTGCTTTAACATGTAAATAAGGTAATCTTTTTATTGGACTAATTTTAATACATTTTGACTTAACTTTCAAAGAACAAAACCCCCTTCCTCAGGTCAGGATAGGATACTGTAACAGCACTATACTGTATTGACCTGTGGAAGGAGATTTTGGCCTCTGGAAGCTAAATGTATTAGTCCAATAAAATGGTATTTTATTTCCTGTATTTGTTTTATTTCTATTGGTTAATTTGTAAAGTGGTTGGTATTTGTTAGTTTTTTCAAATTTACATCTGCTGTCTTTATATTTTGCACAGTACTAGGGGACATTTTCTGTTTCTGTGGTGTTGCATTGTATGCAGAGTCTGGCATCGGGGGTTCAGTTTAATTTTTGTCTAAATAGAAAGTTTATGATTACTTATTCTATAGTGGATTAGGGTGTATCTGTGTTTGTGAAAAAGACATGGCTTTCAGTTGGCATTGACTGTGCAGGATCGATGATCTGTACTAATCTGTCTGTTTTCGTTTTACAATAGGTGAATTGATGTTCTAGTGCTCACTGTAGTGTTTAAGATGCTTTCCTTTTCCTTGTGTGACTTGTACAAATTACTGCGTATGGTATGGTATAATTGCTCTATATATAGGTCCTGAGTGTTTTGTATTCTCGGTATGCCTAGTTCTGGAATTGGGGGGGGGGGGTGTTAAAAAATGACCGGCCCCGGGTGTCAATTACCCTAGCTACGCCACTGGGTGTCCATTTTGTATCTATGAGTGTGAAGGTAGGTTCTGATGAGAATTTATGGGTGATGATGTCAAGTGTGTGTCCTTTGTTATGGGTGGGTTGCATGTTTGGCCAGTGGAGCTCCCATAGTTGGAGGAAGTCTTTGCATTCACGTACATTGCTTGTGTTAGTATCTTCAAGGTGAAGATTGATGTCTCCTGCTATGAGAAGGTCTTGGCTGGAAACACACGTATTCGATATGAAATCCATGAAATTCATTTGTGAATTTTGCCAATTGCCCAGGGGTCTGTAAAATAGGATTAGGTTTAGGTGATTGCATAGGTTGGGGTGGTTAATTCTGACTGAGGCTATTTCTGCTGTTGTTGTGACTGTGAATTGAGATTTGTAGATTATTGCTATGGCGCCTCCTCTTTTTCCTTCTCTTGTCTAGTGGGTAATTTTGTATCCTGGAGGACAGAGCTCTAATATAATTGGATCTTTGGAGTTATGAATCCAAGTTTCGCTAATGAGTAAGAGATCCAGATGGTCAGCAGTGATCCAGTTGGTTATTGTTGTGGTTTTATTAACTGCCGATCTGGCATTAATATAACCTATTTGTATTCTTTGGTGGTGTTCAGTAGGGTTCGGGGAAGTGGTAATTTCTATCAATTGTCTATCTTCTTGATATATGAGTTTATTAGGTTCTTTCCTTTCTTTCTATTGCTGGTGTCTGTGAAAAGTAGGTTTTTTGTGGTCTTTTTTGATTTTTTGGATAGGCATATTATGTATGGGTTGTGTGAGTGGTTTGTGAGTTGTGGGACTATTGTTGTCTGTGTTAGGGATTATGAGTGCGTGCTGGGTTAGGGTGAGACAGTAGATAGTTAAGAGTATTTTGCTGGAGTTCATATCAGAGATAGTTTGTGTATTGATATGTGTATTTAGAACATTAGAGCATTAGAGGATTAAAAGAAACTACAGTGGTGGAAATAAGTATTTGATCCCTTGCTGATTTTGTAAGTTTGCCCACTGACAAAGACATGAGCAGCCCATAATTGAAGGGTAGGTTATTGTTAACAGTGAGAGATAGCACATCACAAATTAAATCCGGAAAATCACATTGTGGAAAGTATATGAATTTATTTGCATTCTGCAGAGGGAAATAAGTATTTAATCCCTCTGGCAAACAAGACCTAATACTTGGTGGCAAAACCCTTGTTGGCAAGCACAGCGGTCAGACGTCTTCTGTAGTTGATGATGAGGTTTGCACACATGTCAGGAGGAATTTTGGTCCACTCCTCTTTGCAGATCATCTCTAAATCATTAAGAGTTCTGGGCTGTCGCTTGGCAACTCGCAGCTTCAGCTCCCTCCATAAGTTTTCAATGGGATTAAGGTCTGGTGACTGGCTAGGCCACTCCATGACCCTAATGTGCTTCTTCCTGAGCCACTCCTTTGTTGCCTTGGCTGTATGTTTTGGGTCATTGTCGTGCTGGAATACCCAGCCACGACCCATTTTTAAGGCCCTGGCGGAGGGAAGGAGGTTGTCACTCAGAATTGTACGGTACATGGCCCCATCCATTCTCCCATTGATGCGGTGAAGTAGTCCTGTGCCCTTAGCAGAGAAACACCCCCAAAACATAACATTTCCACCTCCATGCTTGACAGTGGGGACGGTGTTCTTTGGGTCATAGGCAGCATTTCTCTTCCTCCAAACACGGCGAGTTGAGTTCATGCCAAAGAGCTCAATTTTTGTCTCATCTGACCACAGCACCTTCTCCCAATCACTCTCGGCATCATCCAGGTGTTCACTGGCAAACTTCAGACGGGCCGTCACATGTGCCTTCCGGAGCAGGGGGACCTTGCGGGCACTGCAGGATTGCAATCCGTTATGTCGTAATGTGTTACCAATGGTTTTCGTGGTGACAGTGGTCCCAGCTGCCTTGAGATCATTGACAAGTTCCCCCCTTGTAGTTGTAGGCTGATTTCTAACCTTCCTCATGATCAAGGATACCCCACGAGGTGAGATTTTGCATGGAGCCCCAGATCTTTGTCGATTGACAGTCATTTTGTACTTCTTCCATTTTCTTACTATGGCACCAACAGTTGTCTCCTTCTCGCCCAGCGTCTTACTGATGGTTTTGTAGCCCATTCCAGCCTTGTGCAGGTGTATGATCTTGTCCCTGACATCCTTAGACAGCTCCTTGCTCTTGGCCATTTTGTAGAGGTTAGAGTCTGACTGATTCACTGAGTCTGTGGACAGGTGTCTTTCATACAGGTGACCATTGCCGACAGCTGTCTGTCATGCAGGTAACGAGTTGATTTGGAGCATCTACCTGGTCTGTAGGGGCCAGATCTCTTACTGGTTGGTGGGGGATCAAATACTTATTTCCCTCTGCAGAATGCAAATAAATTCATATACTTTCCACAATGTGATTTTCCGGATTTAATTTGTGATGTGCTATCTCTCACTGTTACCAATAACCTACCCTTCAATTATGGGCTGCTCATGTCTTTGTCAGTGGGCAAACTTACAAAATCAGCAAGGGATCAAATACTTATTTCCACCACTGTACTTTGCTTAGGACATATTCATTTGCTCAAAAGAGTCCTGTTCAGGGTCTTGCTGTGAGGAAGGGAACTACTCCATCTCTTCTTCCCTGCTTATGAACAGCTCAGAGGCATGTCCTGGAACTCTCCGGAAGCAGTTAGTTGCTCGGGGGTGGAGACCAGAGAAACTCCTCACTCTTCTTCCTCCTCCCAGACACAGGTGTTTCTGCCAGGACAGGACGGGACTTAGACTGTTCCCCTCCATCCCCCCCCCCTCCCACACACAGAAGGGCAAACAGGTTTCTCATTCTGCGGTTTGGGAGGAGGATATTCTGACCTGGGAGACTGATAGGCATATTTTCAAAGCACTTTGGGAGGCTAAGTTCCATAGGTTTCTATGGAACTTTGGGAGGCTAAGTGCTTTGAAAATGAGCCCGTGAGAGTCCCAGGATTGGTCCTCACTGTCCCTATGACGAGATGAGGGGAAAAGGTATGTGTGCAGAAAGTAGCACCAACCGATGTATGTTTTTGTTCCCAAGGGCATAGTTTGGACAGAGCAGGGAAGGGTTGCGACATACTCACAGGTTTACCTTCCTTAGAGTCCAGTTTGCAAAACCAGAAAAATGCGTAGGTTGCCTTTCTATAGGAGACACAAGATAAGCAGCTTTATAAAATTACCCCACAGTGACTTCTACATTCTTTTGTTAAAAAAGCTTTCATGCAATCAGTGCTACTTTTGAATATTGACCTGCTAGCATTTTGCGAAAATTGAAGCCATATGTCATATTGGGTAGAGAGTTTGGGGTTGTTTGAGCTGTTTCCTGTGTGTCATGATTCATGTCACGTTGTACCTCTTTATCAGGGTCTCAGTGGCCCAGGTATCATCAGAGCTCCCATGTCCCATATTTCTTTGTGCTTCCTGTACCCCATCCACACGAGCTGCTAAAAGCTGTCATACAATATATAACGTTTGAAAGATATTCTTTGTGTCTTAATTATTTTGGCTACACTTTAATGAGCTCTTGGGTGCAGACGGCCTTTGTTGCTATGGACACACAGATTATTCCTGTAGGTTTTTTTCTGACGTGGTTTCCATAGCAACCGATATTGACTATTCCAGAAATGTTATTTTCATAGTTTACTGGTTGTTAAAGCTGTTTACATGTATTGATTTTGCAGCCTACAGTTGTATTTCTCAATCAGTGAAAACGTTTAAAAGCAGAGATGATTTTCACGGACCCTTAGGACACAAAATTCCCAGAAGCAAAGCTACATATCTATCTCCTTCCCACTACTACCAACTGATTCTCAGATAATCCAAGAGACGCACAGAAGACAAATAGGTGGACAGTAAGATGGACAATGTAAATACAACTGTCCCTCCCATGATCCTATCTAGAAACTGCACGTCTAACCGAAAAGTGCAAAGCATGTTACAACTCAAAATGTATTAGAAAAATTCACCCATTCTACCACCACACCCACCAACCTAACCCACCCCCCAAATTAGCAACACAACTCCCTCCCTCAAACTTCCAAAAACCAAGACCTTTCCTATCAAAACCTATTTACCACAGGCCCAGCACTCATATCCTAAAATACCCAGTCAGCTAAAACCCTGATTAAGAAACAGTTTTCCTTTTCTTCCTAAATAACAGATATCGCCGCTCAAATTGCTACTCAGAAGGCAATGAATTTCACAATTTTGGCCCCAAAACTGCAAACACACACACAACACAACATAACACTTCTAGGCACACAGAGCAAAAATTGCTGCAAAGATCTCAGCCTTCTAGATGGTTCATATGAGCACAGTAAATCACGCAAATAGGATGAGCCATCCAAGAATAGGACTTAATAGGGGGGTCATGCTCGATCTAGTGCTCACTAATGGGGGTAGTGTTTCCGATATCCGGGTGGGTGCTAATAGTGATCATCACACCGTATGGTTTGATATAAGGGCGGAGTGTGGACGCACAAAACTCAAAGTACTGGATTTCAGACGTACTGATTTTGTTAAAAATGGGGGAATACCTGAAGAAGGCGCTGTTGGCGTGGGAAGGCATACGAGAAGTGGAAAAACAGTGGTCCAAGCTAAAAGCTGCTCTAAATATGGCGACTGATCTTTTTGTGAGGAAAGTAAAAACAAGATAAGCAGGAAGCCTACATGTTTCTCCAAACAAGTAGCTGAAAAAATAAGAGCAAAAGAACACAACGAGAGGATCACAGAAAAGATTATCGGATTAAATTCAAAGAAGCAAAGAGGGAAATACAGCTAGTGAAAGCGCAAGCTGAAGAAAAAAATGGCTAAAGATGTAAAGAGAGGTGACAAGACCTTTTTCAGATATAGTGGAGAAAGGAGAAGAGAGAGGAATGGAATTGCAAGACTGAAAGATAATGAGAATGGCTATGTGGACAGTGATGAAGATAAAGTGAACATGCTAAACAATTATTTCTCTTCGGTGTTCATGGAGGAAAATCCTGGAGAAGGACCGCGGTTGGCTGCCAAGTGAACATCTGGGAATGGAGTGGATACTGTGCCGTTTACGGAAGAAAGAGTTTATAAATAGCTGGAGAATCTGAAGGTGGACAAAGCTATGGGGCCGGATGGGATACATCCCAGGATACTGAAGGAGCTCAGGGAGCTCCTGGCGCGACCTCTTAAAGATTGATTTAATAGATCTTTAGAGACAGGAGAGGTTCCGCGAGATTGGAGATGAGCGGATGTGGTCCCTCTTCACAAAAGTGGAGACAGGGAAGAAGTGGGAAACTACAGACCGGTAAGTCTCACGTCGGTGGTAGGAAAAATAATGGAGAAGTGATTTATAGCAGTAGTAGTAGTAGAGTTGCTGCCGAAAGAAAGGATAGTTAATTTTCTAGAAGCCGACGGGTTACAGGACCCGAGGCAACATGGCTTTACCAAAGGAAAATCCTGCCAAACGAATCTTAAAGACTTTTTTGACTGGGTGACCAAAGAACTGGATGAGGGACGTGCGTTAGATGTAATCTACTTGGACTTCAGCAAAGCCTTTGATACGGTCCCCCACAGAAGACTCGTGAATAAGCTGAAAGGGGTGAACTGGATAGAAAACTGGTTGACCGACAGGTGGAAGAGGGTGGTGGTAAATGGAATCCACTCAGAGGAAAGGAAGGTGAGCAGTGGAATTCCTAAGGGGTCGGTGCTGGGGCCTATTCTGTTTAATATATTTGTGGGAGATATTGCTGAAGGGTTGGAAGGTAAGGTGTGCCTTTTTGCGGATGACACGAAAATAGCCAATAGAGTGAACACCCTGGAGGGAGTAGAAATGATGAGAAGGGATCTCCGAAAGTTAGAAGAATGGTCGAGGGTCTGGTAGTTAAAATTTAATACGTCAATTAGGGATCACTTATAGATAAACTTGCGCTAGTAATTCAATCAGTATAACAATTGCACCAGGAAATGCTCCTATATCTTATTTTAAGAATTTTATTTTTTTATTATTTTTATCTGCAGTGCTCAGTATTTTGCTGTTGTGCCTAATAACCATATGTTACGGAGTTAGCAAACAGCCACCAAACATCACAGCACTGACCCTTCCTCCCTTCCTCTCTCATTGTAACACTCTACTGTGCTACGGTCAGTTGTGGTGTCGACAGTAAGTAAATAAGTACACTTATCTTGGCTGGTTTATATAATACTATGATGAATCTTGGTCTGGTGCTGCTACTCCAATACCCCTGTGCTGTAGTGAACTGTGATTAAAATCAGTACTCCATCGCTATTCCCATGTATCCAAAAACTGTAGGAAAAGGCGGGAGAGATCTCTAGTCAAGTACCTCCCTTGCTACCCATGGTGCTCAAGTTTTAATGAAAGAGCTCAGGCTCTACACACCAATTCTGCCTTGTCAGAGATTCTGTGACTGGTTGCAGGGGCCTGGCTATTGTGGGGTGGGTTTCTCGGTGATTACCCCACCCCTGAAGAGTGGCCAGGCATTTGAGTACTGGCACCTTTTTTGCTAGAAAAAAAAAACACTGCTTATGACACATACTATATACCAAAGTTTCTCTGTCACAGGTCACCTGTCATGCCACCCAAATTGCTGCCTCCGCTTACATAACCCCAGCATTTGATAATACCACATATGTATTGCACAAAGTACAGATACAGACCCTGGTAGTTGAAAAAACTGTCAAATTGTATTATATATTAACAATTCAATGTGGCCTGTGTTCTCCCTCCATGACCCTTCTAACCAGTTCTATCAGCAACAGCAGAAGACAGCTGTGTGTATCTTGACACAGCTCTACAGAGCGCCGCAGTGCTGCCACCTCTAGCAGCAACTGGTTCTGCGGCTCTGTTGACCATTGGGGCTGCTGGTGGTGTTGCTGGGGCTGGTGGGTGCTGCTCCTCCTCCTCCTCATCCTCCTCCTCCCCCTCCAGAGGAGGCATATCAGATCATTGGTCGGGCACCACCTCCCATTCCCCACCTTCCCCAACCTCCTCCTCCTCCTGCTGCCGCCCTGTGTATGTAAAAGGATTGTCCTTGAGATCAGCACATCCAACATGGCTTGCATAGTGCAGGAGCTGGCTGGCATGAGGTGGGGGATGGGGAAAGGTGTGGTCAGTAGTGAGCCCTGGGCTATATGCCCAGGGTGTGAGATGCATGAGATGATATGACAGGGAACCCTGGAAGCTGGTCTGACACAGAATACACAGGATGTGTTGGCAGGGCACACTCATTCCTCAGCAGCATGTTTGCATTTTGAGTTGTGACTATGGATGGATGACCAGTTTTGTTTTTTTCTTTTTTTTTTGGGGGGGGGGGGGGGAGGGGAGCACTATTTCTTTACATGACTTTAATATCATGCTATGACGTCCACTAAGAGTAGGACCTCAGACAGGAATACCATGAAACAGTATCCACCCCAGAAAGGGGGATACAGAAGTGAGGCATGTCATCTCATTCATCTCAGAGGAGGTTAGTTGGAAGTTGCAGCCACACTCACGGGAGGGTAGCTGCAACCTCAGGCCTTGATCTGGGACAGAGGTGTTATGACTTCCTAGTTGCCTGTTAGCCACATGAAAACTGATATTGTACAGGACATTTGCATTATTAAATAAATACATTTACAAATGAGTACAGGTGCCCTGCTTATAATACTTATGTCGAGCCGTGAGGCGCCGTTTCACTGCCCTGATCATGTCAGGGCTCTCCCACTTTTTTCTGCGGAACCTCCACTGGAGGAACCCGAGGTCCCTCCGATGCCAAATCTTCTGCAAGATATAAGTTTGTACACCAGGAGTCAGGGGATGGCCCTTCTTGCCTTCAGCACACAAATTCATTTGGAAATCAAATAGGAGAGACGCACAACACTGATTTGGGGGGGGGGGGGGGGGGGGCGACATTACATTGGTACAGGTGATGTCATTGAGATGGACATGAGGATAGAGGACAGAGAGTACCGTTTGTGTGCAGTATTGTAGGGATGTGGGAATGTTTTTGCTTTCTAATACATAGATTCTATTAATGGATGTGCATGTGCACATATCACTGGTTACCCTTGAATACAGACTACAGTTAGTGCTTACATTGCTGAGGGAGCTCTTATATGTGCAGCTACAGGAGGGGAACCTGATAGCCTGGGGGGGGGGGGGGGGAGTAAACACTTACATTTCCAACCTGTCCCTTATTTGACACCAGGCTTGGATGGAGACAGTCCTGGGGGGCAGGTGGTGGTGGTACATAAAAAAAATTTGCCGGTGTTTGAGGCAATTGTACACCAGGTACAAGCTTTCAGCATCGCTGAAATTGGGCTCTCGCCGAAAAAGACATGTTTGTCAGGGAATAACTATTGGAAAGCATGAATCGCCTTATATGGACGCGCATGCGTGATGGATGGCCTTACGTGCACAGTTCCATAAATGGACAACCATCCTATATATGGACGAGTCAGCACATGGACGTCCTGCCCCATATTTGATGGGTCGGCACGTGGATGTCCATGACGTGCATGGTCCGTCGTCACGCGTGCGGGGCCTTATTTGGATGAGTATGTGTTCATAAGTGTGGAACCTTCCTTATATAGATCATTATCAAGTGTGCG
This sequence comes from Microcaecilia unicolor, assembly GCF_901765095.1. Taxonomy (NCBI): domain Eukaryota; kingdom Metazoa; phylum Chordata; class Amphibia; order Gymnophiona; family Siphonopidae; genus Microcaecilia; species Microcaecilia unicolor. The sequence continues at coordinate 771,755,667 of NC_044031.1, read as the reverse complement.
AACCTCTTGATATATACACAATAAAATATGTATGTTTCTTATATTTCCCATAGCTGCATGTTCTGCAAGTACAGTGCATGTAGTTATAGACATCCAGGTACGGGAAATATAAGGAACATTCATAAGTGTAAAGTACAGTAACAAGGACGTGTTTCTCACAGAACTGCCGAAGAACGTCCTTCTTACAGGCCCGTCGTCCTTCGGTGGGCCTAGTTAGATGGACGTCCTTCGGCAGTTCTGCGTGAAACATGTCCTTGTTACTGTACTTTACACTTGAATGTTCCTTATATTTCTCGTACCTGGATGTCCACAACTACATGCACTGTACTTGCGGAACAACCAGGTACATCATAGAAGTCCAAAGTATAGTAATCAGGACGTCTTTCTCGTAGAACCAGCGAAGGGCATTGATATGACAAATTGGCAAGTACAGTGAATGTTTTAGGGATGTCTTTCCGCGGTTCTGGAAGATGGGCATCCTTTTTACTATACTTTGGGCGTTTTGCACTGCGATAATGGAATGTCTAAGGACGTCCATACTATTTTTCGATTATACCTGCCTCATTTTGGCTGACTTCGCGAGGACGTCCTAATTCATACTTGGACGACCTTTCAAAAATGCCCCTCTAAGTTATTCAAAATATACACTACGATAGAGGAGATAAAAGAAGGTTTTGAAATTCATTCGAACTGCATACAACAAGCAGAGGATCGTATTGCGCAGCAGGAAAATAGAGCAGACAATTTTGAGGAGCAGCACCACAGCCTTGAATCTGCTAATAAAGATCTCGCAGATAGACTCGAGGCCTATGAGAATAGAGGACGATGTAACAACCTGTGTTTTATTGGTATTCCATCCTCTGTTGCAGATCAAGCCCTCCAAACCACCCTGGAAGCATGGCTACCAGAAGCATTGGGCTTACTGGCTTTGGCTGGAGGCCTGAAGATCGAGCGTGCCCATCATCTGGACCAAAAGAGAGAGGAGGACAGCAAACTACATGCTGTCATTGCCAAGTTCCTAAACTTTGCAGAGAAAGAGGATATTCTTTGGAAATACCGCACCCAAAGGGAGCTTAAATTTAAAGACAACAAAGTTTTCATGTTCCAGGATTTCTCCCCTCAAGAGTCAGCGAAATACAAAGCAATGGCACCCCTCTGCACCAAGCTTTTCAACAGGAAGATTAAATTCTCCTTACTTTACCCGGCACGTGCCCGAATACAATATGATAAGTACATAAGTATTGCCACACTGGGACAGACCAAAGGGCCCATCAAGCCCAGCATCCTGTTTCTAACAGTGGCCAATCCAGGTCACATATACCTGGCAAGATCCCCCAAAAAGTTCAATATATTTTATGCTGCTTATTCCAGAAATAAGCAGTGGGTTTTCCCCAAGTCATTTTAATAACGGTCTATGGACTTTTCCTTTAGGAAGCCGTCCAAACCTTTTTTAAACCCCGCTAAGCTAACTGCCTTTACCACATTCTCTGGCAATGAATTCCAGAGTTTAATTACACGTTGAGTGAAGAAAATGTTTCTCTGATTTGTTTTAAATTTACTACATTGTAGCTTCATTGCATGCCCCCTAGTCCTAGTATTTTTGGAAAGAGTAAACAAACGATTCACTTCTATCCGTTCCACTCCTCTCATTATTTTATAGACCTCTATCATATCTCCCCTCAGCCGTCTTTTCTCCAAGCTGAAGAGCCTAAGCCGCTTCATCCTTTCCTCATAAGTAAATCATCCCATCCCCTTTATCATTTTCAACACCCTTCTCTGTACTTTTTCTAATTCCGCTATATCTTTTTTGAGATGCAGTGACCAGAATTGAACACAATATTTGAGGTGTTGTCGCACAATGAACCGATACAAAGGCATTATAATGTCCTCATTTTTGTTTTCCATTCTTTTCCTAATAATACCTAACATTCAATTTGCTTTCTTAGCTGCTGCCACCACACACTGTACTAACAAGAGACCAGGCTGGTGGACACGAGAGTACCATTAAAGAAGGACTGCTCTCCTAAACTATTAATTGATAAAGTACTCTTAATGTGACTATTAATTTTTTGAATTTTTTGAATTTTTGGAGGGCTCTCAGAGTACTAACTCACCCTATAACATGAGAATTTGCCCAACATCTGTGCATCTCATTGGGTGGTTGAGCATCTCAATCATAGAGCCTCTCTGTGGTTTTGTTCTTTTTTTATTTTAATACGTGTTCCCTTCACGAAAACCACAATAGTGCTCAAACACTTCAAAAAATGTATTAAAAGTAACAGTCCAACAAGTATCTCTCGTGCCACTATCCCTCTTGTAAAATTTCTTTGACTAATTTATAGTTCATATATTCAAGAGGCACTGTAAAGAATATTTAAATTCACTTAGCTTATCGTGAGCTTCTTCGATAATTGTATTAAATCCCCTTCCACTATATAAGTGGATCCATTATGGGTTATTTCCGATGATTATATTCTACCGCAAGCACAACACCAAGGTGATAATCTTCACACCTCGGTTGGGCTATATTGCTGTCTTCAAAACATCAAGAGTCCAACACTGCAGGGTTTCGTTGGAAAACTTCCTCAGGAACTCCAAATGTTTACAACTATTGAAACGTGGAAGGGAACACGTATTAAAATAAAAAAAAGAACAAAACCACGGAGAGGCTCTATGATTGAGATGCTCAACCACCCAATGAGATGCACAGATGTTGGGCAAATTCTCATGTTATAGGGTGAGTTAATACTCTGAGAGCCCTCCAAAAATTCAAAAAATTCCAAAAATTAATAGTCACATTAAGAGTACATTATCAATTAATAGTTTAGGAGAGCAGTCCTTCTTTAATGGTACTCTCGTGTCCACCAGCCTGGTCTCTTGTTAGTAGAGTAGTTATTTGATAAGTACCTAGGCATAACGTTGGGATTATTTTTGTAATATTGGTTTGCCACCACACACTGAGCAGAGGTTTTCAACATATCATCAACGCGACGCCTAGATCCCTTTTTTGGTTGGTGACTCCTAACGTGGAACCTTTTATTACGTAGCTATAATTCGGGTTCCTCTTTCCCACATGCAACACTTTGGACTTGCTCACATTAAACGTCATCTGCCATTTAAACGTCCAGTCTCCCAGTCTCATAAAGTCCTCTTGTAATTTTTCACAATCCTCTTGCGATTTAATCGCTTTGAATAACTTTGTGTCATTAGCAAATTTAATTACCTTACTAGTTACTCCTATCTCTAGATCATTTATAAATATGTTAAAAAGCAGTGGTCCCAGCACAAGACCACTGGGGAACCCCACTATCTACCCTTGTCCATTGAGAATACTGACCATTTAACCCGACTCTCTGTTTTCTATCTTTTAACCCGTTTTTATTCTTTTTTTTTTAACCAGAAAGTTTATTGAATTTTTAGGAAAACAGTACAAAAAGGTAGTAACAAAGATTGTAAGCTCTTTGAGCAGGGACTGTCTTTCTTCTATGTTTGTGGAGCGCTGCGTATGCCTTGTAGCGCTATAGAAATGCTAAATAGTAGTAGTAGTAGAAAGGAGTCCTCAAAAGAGGAGCAAAACATCACTAAACAAATACACCGCATCATGTTGAACAATAAGAAAGAAAAAAAAAACAATTAGATATACAAAGTATTGGTTAATAGCCTACTATAGAGAAGATACATTTTGCAAATAATCTGCAACAGGTGACCACATTTTCTTTTTTACAGGAAGGAAACCATATTTTCCTGCCACTGCTAACTCTACTTTTTGGTGTTGTAACACCGAGTTCCACCAAAAATGCACATTTAATAGGTTAGCAGTCTTCCAATTAGCTAGAATAGTAATCTGTGCTATAGTGAGAAGAGCATTAAAGAGGTTTGCATCAGTGCTAGATAAGGTTACAGAAGGAGAATATGATTTAAAAATCACAATGGAGAATGAAATATCATAATCTAGGTGAAATATGCATCGGATGACAGACCATACTTGAAGCCAAAAGATTGAACTAAAAAACATTCAAATAACATATGTGATAAAGTTCCTGTAGAACTCTTACAATGCCAACATTTATTCTTTAAAGTTAAACCTGCATTATAAAGTTTATTTGGAGTCCAAATAGATCTATGATAGATTTGTGCAGCGCTGCGTATGCTTTGTAGCGCTATAGAAATGCTAAATAGTAGTAGTAGTAGTAGTAGAGAGATTGTTGTGTTGATGCTGATGTTAGAGGTCGCATTGCAGAAAGCCATAAGGAGTTCCAAGTTTCTTCAGATATAATATGTCCAACATCTGTTTCCCATATTGAACGAAGAGTTGAATTAATAGGTAACATTTTTGAGATCAATAGTTTATGAAGAGCTGAGGCAATATCCCATGACTCTCCAATTTCTTCTGGAGTCTTTCATGAGGTACTTTGTCAGACACCTTTTGAAAATCCAGATGCACAATATCAGTCGGCTCACCTTTATCCACATGTTTGTTCACCCCTTCAAAGAAATGTAATAAATTGGTGAGGGAAGATTTCCCTTCACTAGATCCATGTTGGCTTTGTCTCATTAATCCATGCTTTCGAAATATGCTCTTAAGTAGAGAGGTGTGGTAGCCGTGTTAGTCCACTCTTAAAGGTTATCAATAGAAATCAAATTTTAATTTTTGTTACATTTGTACCCTGTGCTTTTCCCACTCATGACAGGCTCAATGCGGCTTACATGGGGCAATGGAGGGTTAAGTGACTTGCCCAGAGTCACAAGGAGCTGCCTGTGCTGGGAATCAAACTCAGTTCCTCAGGACCAAAGTCCACCACCCTAACCACTAGGCCACTCCTCCTTAACAAAATAAAACATGGAAAAGGAAATAAGATGATACCTTTTTTTATTGGACATAACTTAATACATTTCTTGATTAGCTTTCGAAGGTTGCCCTTCTTCGTCAGATCGGAAATAAGCAAATGTGTTAGCAGATAGTATATATAAGAGAAACATCAAAGCATTACTTTGACAGTCTGACAGAGTGGGAGGGTGGGGGTATGCATGGGGACATCAAAGCATTTCATTGATATTCTAACAGGATGGGTGTTGGTAGGTGAGAGGAGGGTAATAAACAGAGAAATAAATAGAGAAATACAGCTTTATGGTTTATAATGGATTAGAAAACCCAGATCCTTATTAAGTCCTGTTTGTTGGGTGTCAAAATATTCAATCATTCTTATTTCAAAGGTCTTACGTTCCTGTATTGTTTTAAAATTACCTTTCAGTATTACTACTACTACTACTTAACATTTCTAAAGCGCTACTAGGGTTACGCAGCGCTGTACAATTTAACATAAAAGGACAGGCCCTGCTCAAAGAGCTTGCAATCTAAAGGACAAGTGAGTAGTCAATTTGATAGGGGCAGTCAAACTGGGGCAGTCTGGATATCCTGAAGGTAAGAGTTAGGTGCCGAAGGCAGCATTGAAGAGGTGGGCTTTAAGCAGAGACTTGAAGATGGGCAGGGAGGGGGCTTGATGTAAGGGCTCAGGAAGGTTGTTCCAGGCATAGGGTGAGGCGAGGCAGAATGGGCAGAGCCTGGAGTTGGCAGTGGTGGAGAAGGGTACTGAGAGGAGGGATTTGTCCTGTGAACGGAGGTTACGGGCGGGAACGTAAGGGGAGATGAGGGTAGAGAGGTAGTGAGGGGCAGCAGATTGAGTACATTTGTAGGTAAGAAGGAGAAGCTTGAACTGAATGCGGTATCGGATTGGAAGCCAGTGAAGTGACCTGAGAAGAGGCGTGATATGAGTATATCAGTTCTGGCGGAATATAAGACGTGCAGCAGAGTTCTGAACAGATTGAAGGGGGGATAGATGGCTAAGTGGGAGTCCGGTGAGGAGTAATTTGCAGTAGTCAAGGCGAGAGGTAATGAGAGCGTGGACGAGAGTTCGGGTGGGGTGTGTTCAGAGAGGAAAGGGCGAATTTTGCTGATGTTGAAGAGGAAGAAGCGACAGGTCTTGGCTATCTGCTGGATGTGTGTCGAGAAGGAGAGGGAGGAGTCGAAGATGACTCCGAGGTTGCGGGCAGATGAGATGGGGAGGATGAGGGTGTTATCAACTGAGATAGAAAGTGGAGGAAGAGGAGAAGTGGGTTTTGGTGGAAAGACGATGAGCTCAGTCTTGGACATGTTCAGTTTCAGGTGGCGGTTGGACATCCATGTAGCAATGTCGGTTAAGCAGGCCGATACCTTTGCCTGGGTCTCCGCGGTGATGTCTGGTGTGGAGAGATACAGTGGGTGTCGTCCGCATAGAGATGATACTGGAAGCCATGAGATGAGATGAGGGAGCCCAGGGAAGAGGTGTGGATTGAGAAGAGAAGCGGTCCAAGGACAGATCCCTGGGGAACACCAACAGATAGCGGGATGGGGGTGGAGGAAGATCCATGAGAGTGAACTCTGAAGGTGCGGTGGGAGAGATAGGAGGAGAACCAGGAGAGGACAGAGCCCTGGAACCCGAATGAGGACAGTGTGGCAAGGAGTAGATCATGATTGACAGTGTCAAAAGCGGCGGATAGATCGAGGAGGATGAGGATGGAGTAGTGGCCTCTGGATTTGGCAAGGAACAGGTCATTACAGACTTTAGAGAGTGCTGTTTCTGTCGAGTGTAGAGGGCAAAAACCGGATTGAAGTGGATCAAGGATGGCATGAGAGGAGAGAAAATCAAGGCAGCGGCTGTGAACGGCACGCTCAAGTATTTTGGAGAGGAAGGGTAGGAGGGAGATGGGGCGGTAGTTGGAAGGACAGGTAGGGTCAAGTGATGGTTTTTTGAGGAGAGGTGTGACTACGGCGTGCTTGAAGGTGTCAGGGACAGTTGCAGTGGAGAGAGAGAGGTTGAGGATATGACAGATGGAGGGGGTGACAGTATGAGAGATGGTGTTAAGTAAGTTGGTGGGGATGGGATCAGAGGAACAGGTGGTACTTTTCGAGGAGGAAAGAAGGCGAGCGGTTTCCTCCTCGGTGATGTCAGGAGGAGAAAGAGGCCTGGGTTGGTTGGTCGAGGGTTGAAGGGTGAAAAGGAGGAGATGGTTTGGTAGTGAACTCAAGGTTGATCTTTTGCACCTTGTCGCGGAAGTAATCAGCCAGTGATTGAGGAGAGAGTGAGGGGGGGGGGGGGGTAGGAGCGGAGATGAAGAGATCGTGGGTGAAGGGCAGTTTGTTGCAGACCGAGTGGGCATTCCAGAGGCCACAAGAGAAGGGGAGGGAAGAGGGGGGAAGGAGGGGGATAGAGACGAGATTGGAGACATCACGTATTCTTACTGTGAAATCACTGGTGCAGTGTTCTGGTCTTGTAAAGTGTTGGCCCACAGGGGTGGGGGCTTGACAGGCACCAGCTATTTTCATGTGATGTCTGTGCAAATTGAATCTTGTCTTAAGCATCTGGCCTGTTTCTCCAATATAGCATCCTTCGTTACATTTTTTACACTGAATGATATATACCACATTGGAAGATGAGCATGTAAAATAGTCCTTTATGTTGAATATTTTTCCCTTGTGAATGACTGTGGGGTCTTGTGAAATGTTTTGGCATAGTTTGCAGCTGGATGTGTTACAGGGAAACGTGCCCTTTTCTTTTTCCGTCTGTGTTGGGAGTTTACTTCTGATCAGCTTGTGTTTTAAGTTTGGTGGCTGTCGGAAGGCCAGCACTGGTTGGGAATATCTCTTTCAGTAATTCATCTTCCTGGAGTAGCGGCTGTAGGTCTCTTATGATTTTCCTCAGTTTCTCCAGCTCTGGGTTGTATGTCACTACAAGGGGAATTCTGTCTGTGGCTTTTTTTCTTTGTACCGTAGCAGATTTTCTCTGGGTGTTTTGAGGGAGGAGGCAATATTCTTGGAGATTATTTTGGGGTTTTAGCCTTTCTGTTTGAAGGATGCAGTCAGGGTTTCAAGGTGTCTGTCTCTATCCTCTGGGTCCGAGCAGATACGGTGGTATCTTGTGGCTTGGCTGTAAATAATGGATCTTTTTGTATGTGAAGGGTGGAAGCTGGAGTTGTGGAGGTAGCTGCATCTGTCTGTGGGTTTCTTGTATATAGATGTTTGTATACAGCCATCACTGATTGAGACTGTGGTGTCCAAAAAATTGACTTTTTCTGGGGAAATATGCTCTGTAATTTTGTTCTTTATAATAGTCTCTACCATTTTGCTTGGCACTGATGTCAGGCTCACCGGTCTATAATTTCCTGGATCTCCTCTGGAACCTTTTTAAAATATCGATGTTACATTGGCCACCCTCCAATCTTCTGGTACCACGCTCGATTTTAAAGATAAATTACATATTACTTAGAATGAGTTCATTTTTCAATTCTATCAGTACTCTGGGGTGAATACCATCTGGTCCAGGAGATTTGCTGCTCTTCAATTTGTCAAATTGCCCCATTACATCCTCCAGGTTTATAGAGATTTCATTCACTTTCTCAGACTCATCAGCTTTGAATACTATTTCTGGCACCAGTATCTCTCCCAAATCTTCCGCGGTGAAGAGAGAAGCAAAGAATTCATTTAATCTCTCTCATATGGCTTTCTCTTCACTGATTGCCCCTTTTACCCCTCGGTCATCTAGCGGTCCAACCAATTCTTTTGCCAGCTTTCTGCTTTTAATATACCTAAAAAAATTTGTACTATGTGTTTTTGCCTCCAACGCAATCTATTTTTAAAAGTCCCTCTTTGCCTTCCATATCAGCACTTTGCATTTGTCTTGACCAGACTCTCTTTCTGGACAATGTGAAAGAATTAGAACAATTTTTACAGCAATTGCCTTTGCACACAGCCCCATCTAAAGCGGGTTTGTACAGTGGATGGTATGTCTGGTTTGTATTTTCAGCTCCATGTTCACATTGGCGCCGTGGCGGCTGAGCGACGTATTGCTCTGCAGAGGAAAAACTACTTCAACCCTCTACTAATTCTAAAGAACTAGAACATGTATTGGACAATGCTTTTACATTTGTGCTCTTTTTAGGGCCCCACACACCTAGATTGATTTATAGAGGGGTACCGTGACTCTGCGATGAAACATCTCCACAGGCAGATAATATCCATGCCCAAGGCTCCCGAAGCAATGTATTAGGTCAGGTGCTTTTGCTTTCATGCTCTGTTGGGAATCTGCTAATTATTTTGACGTTTGTATGGGCTGTGTTACTTCTTGTATTACCTATTGTTTAATTGGGGGGGGCCTTCTGGAGCTGGGGAAACTTACCTATTGGAAGGCTGAAGAGTCTGGGGAGGGTGATGGGAGGAGGACGGTTAAAGGTGGGGGGGTTGTTATGGTTATTGTGTTGGAGTATGACTGTGTTTGAATGGGAATACATGGAGAGCTCACAGAGAGAGTGTATGGTAAGTTTTGTATGCAAGCATAATAGGATGGCTAGGTTCCTTATGTTCTTTCCCCCTGTAAAGAGCATGAGGTGGGATACGGGATGGAACTATAGAGAGTTGGACAAGGATTTAGCAGGGAGGCCCACATTTAACTATCATATCTTTTATTATATCAATTTCGTTAAAAGTTACTGGCTATTCTTATGGGATACATTCTCCAGTCACAAGGACCAAAAGCCTCTCTCTCTTGAAGAGGGAGCATATCGACGTTGCATTCCTACAGGAAACTCAAATATCACAGAAAACCAAAAACTACGAAGATATTAGGTGGGCACTTTGGGCTTTTCCGCTTTTTCCTCATGACAGAGAGGGGTAGGTATTCTTTTACATAAGTGCCTTCCATTTACAGTACACACACAATTGAAGGATCTGGAGGGTAGATTCCTACTGATGGCTGGGGAGCTGTGGGGACAAAAGCTTCTGCTGGGGAATGTCTACGGTCCCATCGTTTTTTCATCACCTTATTATTCCATTTGATCCAATTTGAGGGATACCAAATAATACTGTTGGGGGAGGGACTTAATGTGGAGTAGATGCCCGGATGGATTGAAACTCCCCAGAGTTTCTATTCAAAATGCCGGGTGCAAGGGCCTCAATTTCCTTATGGATGACCTTGGCTTAGTAGACACATGGAGAGCATTGCACCCTGATACTTTGGTTTACCCTTTTTCTCTCATCCCCATGGTGTCTCACTTACTTTTCTCCAGTGTGGAGAGAGTAGACATCCCACCAGTATTTATTTATTTGTAGCATTTGTATCCCACATTTCCCCACCGATTTGCAGTCTCAATGTGGCTTACATTTGCCGTAATGGCGATTGCCATTTCCGGGTAACAGAATTACAAAGGCATTGCATTAAGGTGCATACATTCATGGAAAAGAAGAATACGTTAAGTATTGTATATTGGTTCTTGGTGATAGATTGGAATTGTAACATACATTAGGTCATCAACTATAAAAAGTCTATATTTAACATAAGGATTAAATTGGTGGTGTATGTTCATTTATTTCAAAGAGGTTAATCAGTCAAGTGATAGGAGTTCGGTGTTTCTAGTTCATGTGCAGTCTTATTATTTAGTATTGAAGGCGAATGTTATTGGTATGTCTTCTTGAACAGATCAGTTTTCAGTAACCTTCGGAAGATAGTTAGGTCTTGCGTTGTTTTTATGGCCTTCGGTAATGCGTTCCATAGTTGCGTGCAAATGTAGGAGAAACTGGTTGCATAAGTGAATTTATATTTTAGTCCTTTACAGTTGGGGTAGTGGAGATTGAGGAATGTGCGTGCTGATCTTTTTGCGTTCCTAGTAGGTAAGTCTATAAGGTCTGACATGTAGGTCGAGGCTTCCCCGTGAATGATTTTGTGAAGCAGGGTGCAAACTTTAAAAGCAATTCGTTTTTTTAATGGGAGCCAGTGTAATTTTTCTGTTAGGGGTTTGGCGCTTTCGTATTTCGCTTTCCCGAATATTAGTCTGGCTGCTGTGTTTTGAGTATTGTCTGATCATGCCCTACTGGTGCAAAGCAAACGGGTGTGGAGGATGTCCCCCTGTTTGTATTCTGACCAGGACTTCCTTGTCTTTTTAAAATTGAAATGGCAGGAATACATATCTTTAAACAAGACTGGGGATATTTCTGCAGTTGTGCTATGGGAGGCAGCAAAGGCAGTGTTAAGGAGCCACATACTGACATACACTGCTGGCACATAAGAAGAAGCAGTAGGAAGGAGAAATGTTGGAACTCACTAATTGCTTTCGAGCTAGCAGGGCCTAGCATATCAAAACACCCACACCTACACTCCAACAACAAATCCAAGACTTAAAGGGCTGCATCAATCAGCTGCTGCATTATCGTGCGTGATGGCTAACGTTCTTCCAAAAATTTACTTTTCATCAATGGGGTAACAAAGCAGGCAAGTTGCTAGGTAGGTTAACGCATGATGTCCAAACCAAACATGTAATCACGAAAATTAAAGACAAGCACCGCGGGAGGTGGTGGAAATGAAAACGGTAACGGAATTCAAACATGCGTGGGATAAGCATAAAGGAATACTGTGCCGAAGGAATGGATCCTCAGGAGCTTAGTCAAGATCGGGAGGCAGGGCTGGTGGTTGGGAGGCGGGGATAGGGCTGGGCAGACTTATACGGTCTGTGCCAGAGCCGGTGGTGGCAAGCGGGACTGGTGGTTGGGAGGCGGGGATAGTGCTGGACAGACTTGTACGGTCTGTGCCAGAGCCGGGGTTGGGAGGCAGGGCTGGGGAGGTGAGGATAGTGCTGGGCAGACTTATACGGTCTGTGCCTGTGCCAGAGCCGGTGGTTGGGAGGTGGGGCTGGTGGTTGGGAGGCGCGGATAGTGCTGGGCAGACTTATACGGTCTGTGCCCTGAAGAGCATAGGTACAAATCAAAGTAGGGTATACACAAAAAGCAGCAAATATGAGTTATCTTGTTGGGCAGACTGGATGGACCGTGCAGATCTTTTTCTGCCGTCATCTACCATGTTACTATGTTACTATATACTAAACTTGTGGACATTACGAACCAGTTTGCCTTTTTTTTTAAATCAATCCCTCTACTCCGCCCAGCCTGAGGATGGAGAGGCTAGGACACACTTTTTTCATAATATGTAACTCCTGAAACTATCCACGTCTCAAGCTTTGCAGCTTAATGCACCGATAACACTAGAGGAGATTACCAGGGCAATTAGGGCACTTCACCTTGCTAAATCCCTGGGCCCCGATGGGCTGGGCTCTAAGTTCTAGAAAATATTGCAGGGAGAGGTGGGTGTCACGCCAAGGGATCATTTTCAGGGTTTACTTCAGAACCCCCCTATGAACCCGGAACGAAATATGGCCCATATTGCCAAAGCTGGGTTGAGCACTGGATCAGCTGGGCTCCTATAGGCCCATATCTCTGCTCAATCAATACAATAGAATTTTGACTAGTATTTTGGCTTCTAGGCTGAATAGATTTCTGCCACTGTTGATCCATGAAGATCAGGTGGGCTTTGTGCCAGGGTGCTACGCCTGCTTGAACCTCTTTTAAGGTCTTGGCAGTGCTGCACTCTAAATCTTCCTTGGAAGATAGAGCTTTGATCGCTAGTTTAGATGTCGAAAAGGTCTTCAACATTGTATTGTGAGATCACATATTTCAAACACTTCTACACTACGGCATCATCGGTCCCTTCGTGGAGTGGGTAGGGGCACTATACCACCATCCTATAGCTCGCTTACTGATTAATGGTGGCTTGACCCCCTCTTTTGAGTTGCAGAAAAGCACAAGACAAGCCTTCTCTCTCCACTATTATTTCTACTAGCTCTGGAACTTTTGGCATAAAGCTGCGAGGTGCAGCAGATATATATATATATATATATCAAAAGCGCATGGTTCGGGAAAAGTTATCTTGCAAAGATACCTCACAAACAGGGAAGATAGGGTTTCTGGATAGTGAGGTTGCACAACAGACCGTGGTAGGCCAGGTGCCCTTAAATACAACTAAAGATCAGACAAAAGATGTCAAATCAATAGTGTCAGGTACTAAGCATCATGCAAATAAGAACAACAAACATACTCTGAAATGTCTATATGCAAATGCTAGGAGTCTAAGAAATAAGATGGGAGAGTTGGAATATATTGCACTAAATGAAAAATTGGATATAATAGGCATTACTGAGACCTGGTGGAAGGAGGATAACCAGTGGGACACTGTCATACCGGGGTACAAAGTATATCGTAATGATAGGGTGGACCGGACTGGTGGAGGGGTAGCATTGTATATTAACGAGAGCCTTGACTCAGATAGATTACAAATTCAGAAGGACATAAATCACACCTTTGAATCACTGTGGGTTGAAATTCCATGTATAAAAGGGAAAAAAATGGTGATAGGAGTGTACTACCGTCCGCCTCGCCAGGATGAGCAGGTAGACACAGAAATGATAAAAGAAATCAGAGACGCGAACAAAATGGGCAATGTGATAATAATGGGTGACTTCAATTATCCAAATATAGACTGGGTAAATGTAACATCGGGACACGCTACAGAGATACAATTCCTTGATGAAATCAAGGACAGCTTTATGGAGCAACTGGTGCAGGAGCCGACGAGAGAAGGAAAAATTCTAGACTTGGTCCTTAGTGGAGCACATGAGGGACGTTATGGTACTGGGGCCGCTTGATAACAGTGACCATAATATAATCAGTTTTGACATCGACCTTGAAGTAACTGTACACAGAAAGTCAAATACGTTAGCGTTTAACTTTAAAAAAGGAGACTATGATAAAATGAGAAGAACGGTAAAAAAAAAACAGGGGGGCAACTGAGAGAGTAAAAACTGTACAACAGGCGTGGACGCTGTTCAAAAATACCATCCTGGAGGCCCAGGCCATACATATTCCGTGAATTAGAAAAGAAAGACGGAAGTCCAAAAGACACCCGGCCTGGTTGAAAAGTGAGGTGAAGGAAGCTATTAGGGCTAAAAGAAACGCCTTCAGAAAATGGAAGAAGGAACTGTCTGAAAATAACAAGAAACAGCATAAGGAGTGTCAAAGCAAATGCAAGGCGAGATTAAGAAGGCCAAGAGGGAGTATGAAAAAAAGATAGTATTAGAGGCAAAAAAACATAGTAAAAAATTTTTTCGGTATATTAAAAGCAGGAAGCCGGCAAAAGAATCGGTTGGGCCGCTGGATGACCGAGGGGTAAAAGGGGCGATCAAGGAAGACAAAGACGTAGCGGAGAGACTGAATGAATTCTTTGCTTCGGTCTTCACCGAGGAAGATTTGGGTGGGATACCGGTGTCGGAAGTGGTATTTCAAGCGGACGAGTCGGAGAAACTTACTGACTTCACGGTAAACCTGGAGGACGTAATGGGGCAGTTTGGCAAACTGAAGAGTAGCAAATCTCCTGGACCGGATGGTATTCATCCTAGAGTACTGATAGAACTGAAAAACGAGCTTGCGGAGCTACTGCTAGTGATATGCAACTTATCCTTAAAATCGAGCGTGGTACCGGAAGATTGGAGGGTGGCCAATGTAACGCCCATTTTTAAAAAAGGCTCCAGGGGAGATCCGGGAAATTATAGACCGGTGAGTCTGACGTCAGTGCCTGGGAAAATGGTAGAGGCTATTATTAAAAACAAAATTACAGAGCACATCCGAGGACATGGATTACTGAGACCAAGTCAGCATGGCTTTTGTGTGGGGAAATCTTGCCTGACCAATTTACTTCAATTCTTTGAAGGAGTGAACAAACATGTGGACAAAGGGGAGTCGGTTGATATTGTGTATCTGGATTTTCAAAAGGCGTTTGACAAGGTACCTCATGAAAGGCTACAGAGGAAATTGGAGGGTCACGGGATAGGAGGAAATGTCCTATTGTGGATTAAAAACTGGTTGAAGGATAGGAAACAGAGAGTGGGGTTAAATGGGCAGTATTCACAATGGAGAAGGGTAGTTAGTGGGGTTCCTCAGGGGTCCGTGCTAGGACCGCTGCTTTTTAATATATTTATAAATGATTTAGAGATGGGAGTAACTAGCGAGGTAATTAAATTTGCTGATTACACAAAGTTATTCAAAGTTGTTAAATCATGACAGGATTGTGAAAAATTACAAGAGGACCTTACGAGACTGGGAGACTGGGCGGCTAAATGGCAGATGATGTTTAATGTGAGCAAGTGCAAGGTGATGCATGTGGGAAAAAAGAACCCGAATTATAGCTACGTCATGCAAGGTTCCACGTTAGGAGTTACGGACCAAGAAAGGGATCTGGGTGTCGTCGTCGATAACACACTGAAACCTTCTGCTCAGTGTGCTGCTGCGGCTAAGAAAGCGAATAGAATGTTGGGTATTATTAGGAAAGGTATGGAAAACAGGTGTGAGGATGTTATAATGCCGTTGTATCGCTCCATGGTGCGACCGCACCTTGAGTATTGTGTTCAATTCTGGTCGCCGCATCTCAAGAAAGATATAGTAGAATTGGAAAAGGTGCAGCGAAGGGCGACTAAAATGATAGCGGGGATGGGACGACTTCCCTATGAAGAAAGACTAAGGAGGCTAGGGCTATACAGCTTGGAGAAGAGACGGCTGAGGAGAGACATGATAGAGGTATATAAAATAATGAGTGGAGTGGAACAGGTGGATGTGAAGCATCTGTTCACGCTTTCCAAAAATACTAGGACTAGGGGGCATGCGATTAAACTACAGTGTAGTAAATTTAAAACAAATCGGAGAAACTTTTTCTTCACCCAACGTGTAATTAAACTCTGGAATTCGTTGCCAGAGAAAGTGGTTAAGGCGGTTAGCTTAGCAGAGTTTAAAAAGGGGTTGGACGGTTTCCTAAAGGACAAGTCCATAAACTGCTACTAAACGGACTTGGAAAAATCCAAAATTCCAGAAATAACATGTATAGAATGTTTGTACGTTTGGGAAGCTTGCCAGGTGCCCTTGGCCTGGATTGGCCGCTGTCGTGGACAGGATGCTGGGCTCGATAGACCTTGGTCTTTTCCCAGTATGGCATTACTTATGTACTTTTATACAGTGGTGGAAATAAGTATTTGATCCCTTGCTGATTTTGTAAGTTTGCCCACTGACAAAGACATGAGCAGCCCATAATTGAAGGGTAGGTTATTGGTAACAGTGAGAGATAGCACATCACAAATTAAATCCGGAAAATCACATTGTGGAAAGTATATGAATTTATTTGCATTCTGCAGAGGGAAATAAGTATTTAATCCCTCTGGCAAACAAGACCTAATACTTGGTGGCAAAACCCTTGTTGGCAAGCACAGCGGTCAGACGTCTTCTGTAGTTGATGATGAGGTTTGCACACATGTCAGGAGGAATTTTGGTCCACTCCTCTTTGCAGATCATCTCTAAATCATTAAGAGTTCTGGGCTGTCGCTTGGCAACTCGCAGCTTCAGCTCCCTCCATAAGTTTTCAATGGGATTAAGGTCTGGTGACTGGCTAGGCCACTCCATGACCCTAATGTGCTTCTTCCTGAGCCACTCCTTTGTTGCCTTGGCTGTATGTTTTGGGTCATTGTCGTGCTGGAAGACCCAGCCACGACCCATTTTTAAGGCCCTGGCGGAGGGAAGGAGGTTGTCACTCAGAATTGTACGGTACATGGCCCCATCCATTCTCCCATTGATGCGGTGAAGTAGTCCTGTGCCCTTAGCAGAGAAACACCCCCAAAACATAACATTTCCACCTCCATGCTTGACAGTGGGGACGGTGTTCTTTGGGTCATAGGCAGCATTTC
This sequence comes from Microcaecilia unicolor, assembly GCF_901765095.1. Lineage (NCBI taxonomy): Eukaryota > Metazoa > Chordata > Amphibia > Gymnophiona > Siphonopidae > Microcaecilia > Microcaecilia unicolor. The sequence goes on along the minus strand of NC_044031.1, from coordinate 771,739,029 downwards.
TCTTCCTCCAAACACGGCGAGTTGAGTTCATGCCAAAGAGCTCAATTTTTGTCTCATCTGACCACAGCACCTTCTCCCAATCACTCTCGGCATCATCCAGGTGTTCACTGGCAAACTTCAGACGGGCCGTCACATGTGCCTTCCGGAGCAGGGGGACCTTGCGGGCACTGCAGGATTGCAATCCGTTATGTCGTAATGTGTTACCAATGGTTTTCGTGGTGACAGTGGTCCCAGCTGCCTTGAGATCATCGACAAGTTTCCCCCTTGTAGTTGTAGGCTGATTTCTAACCTTCCTCATGATCAAGGATACCCCACGAGGTGAGATTTTGCGTGGAGCCCCAGATCTTTGTCGATTGACAGTCATTTTGTACTTCTTCCATTTTCTTACTATGGCACCAACAGTTGTCTCCTTCTCGCCCAGCGTCTTACTGATGGTTTTGTAGCCCATTCCAGCCTTGTGCAGGTGTATGATCTTGTCCCTGACATCCTTAGACAGCTCCTTGCTCTTGGCCATTTTGTAGAGGTTAGAGTCTGACTGATTCACTGAGTCTGTGGACAGGTGTCTTTCATACAGGTGACCATTGCCGACAGCTGTCTGTCATGCAGGTAACGAGTTGATTTGGAGCATCTACCTGGTCTGTAGGGGCCAGATCTCTTACTGGTTGGTGGGGGATCAAATACTTATTTCCCTCTGCAGAATGCAAATAAATTCATATACTTTCCACAATGTGATTTTCCGGATTTAATTTGTGATGTGCTATCTCTCACTGTTACCAATAACCTACCCTTCAATTATGGGCTGCTCATGTCTTTGTCAGTGGGCAAACTTACAAAATCAGCAAGGGATCAAATACTTATTTCCACCACTGTATATATATATATTTATTTATTTGTTGCATTTGCTTCCCACATTTTCCCACCTATTTGCAGGCTCAACATGGCTTACAATGTTCCATCATGGCATTCGCCATTCCAGATTAAAAGATACAATTGGTATTACATAAAGAACATGGATAACATAATAGAATTAAGCAATCAGGTATAGAAAGAAAACATTCAGAATAACAGGTAAGTGGAGATGCGATACAGTTCTTGTTATGGATCATTGTGTTATGCCTTGTTGAAGAGATATGTCTTCAGTGATTTTCAAAAGTTGATCAGGTCATAAATTGTTTTCAGGTTAAGTGGCAATGCATTCCACAGCTGCGTGCTCATGTAGGAAAAGCTGGACGCATGTGTTAATCTGTATTTTAGTCCTTTACAGCTGGGGAAGTGAGCATTCAGGAATGTAGAGGGAACTATAAAAAAGATATAAAGGAATTAGTGAAGGTGCAGAGAAGGGCGACGAAAATGATAAAGGGAATGGAACGACTTTCCTATGAGGAAAGGCTGAGAAGGTTAGGTCTCTTCAGCTTGGAGAAAAGGCAGCTGAGGGGTGATATGATAGAAGTTTACAAGATAATGAGCGGAGTACAGCAGACAGATGTGAAGCGTTTGTTTACACTTTCAAACAACAACAAAACCAGGGGACACAAGATGAAGCTAGAATATGGTAGATTTAAAGCAAATAGGAGAAAGTTTTTCTTTACTCAGCTTGTAGTTAGACTCTGGAACTCGTTGCCGGAGAATGTAGTGACAGCAGCTGGCCTTACGGAATTTAAAGGGGGTTTGGACAGATTCCTGAGGGAAAAATCCATTGAACATTATTAATTTTTTTTTTTTTTTTTTTTGGGGGGGGGGGGGGGGGGGGGTTGCCGTATTCTTGAAGCCTGGATTGGCTGCTGTCAGAGACAGGATGCTGTGCTTGATGGACCCTTGGTCTTTTCCCAGTATGGCGGTGCTTATGTACTTATGTACTAGGGTGGAACTTACTGAACTCCGCATTAGTTTGCAAATGATAAGCTGCTATACATGAGACATGCTGACCAAACAATGCCACACATTATGTCCACTAAAACTGCGTTAGGAAGGCTTATGGGCCTCAAAATTAATTATAAGTCAGAAACCTTACCTCTCCACATCAGACCCCCAGATACTTGGCATTAAAATCTGAGGACCGGCCTGGCAAAGGGCAGAATCAAATAGTTAAGCTCTGGAACTCTTTGCTGGAGGATGTGGGTTTAAAAAAGGTTTGGACAAATTCCTGGAGGAAAAGTCCATAGTCTGCTGTTGAGATAGACATGGGAAGCAACTGCTTGCCCTGGGATTTGTAGTATGGAGTGTTGCCATGATTTGGGTTTCTGCCAGGTACTTACAGTATGACCTGGCTTGGCCACTGTTTGGAAAACAGGATACTGGGCTAGATGGACCATTGGTCTGACCCAGTATGGCTACTCTTATGTTGTTATGTAAATATTTAGGCATATTTATTAGTCTTGAATTCATAGCTATGCACAAATATAATGTGAGTGATGTAATTTTAAAGCTTGGTCAGATGTGTTGATAAGTGGCTGCATTTACTCCTGTCCTTGTCTAGGTGTATATCCTTAGTCAAAATAATTATCATCCCCAAGTTGCTATATACGCTTCAAACCCTCCCACTCTGGATAACCCAAAAAGATGAACTTCTGTTCTGTTCCTACATTCGGTCCTTTATATGGCATAATAAGCCAGCTAGGTAGGATTGGATGGCCACGATTGGTATTGCCATGGGGGCAGGGGGGGTTGGGTCTTCCTGACCTCCGTTTATATAATGTGATGGCTCTGTTTAGATGGATTCATGATGCTCTTAAGTTCCATCAGCAATATTCACCAAGGGGTCTTCTTGACAGCTTCAGTGCACCAACTTCTTTCCTGGCCTATCTCCATGGTTTGGGAACTGGAGCTTCCCCACTTTTCCTGTGACCTTTTTGCCATGCATGGAGGTGGTGGACACTCAGGGAATCCAGGAGGGTAGATGTGTCTCCATTCTTACTGGTATGCAGTAATCCACAATTTCCCCTCAGCTTGGGTCCATCTGTGTTCTACCAATGGGGACCCCTCTTCTGCTACAGGATATCTTTGCCAAGCTTGGGGAATACTCTCTACACACCCCTTATCTACAAATCAGACACTGTATCTCTGAGCTGGGTGGAATAGGAGAAGAGGAAGGACACTTGTTTACGATGTAATGTAGCAAAGGGCACCTACTTACACACCTTTCTAGACTGTCCCGGGCTCAAAATATGGAACCTTGCAGATCCAGTTGGAATGGGATCTTAGAGATGACCAAGCAATTTATAGAACAAGGCCTTTCAAAGATTAAGATCAAGTTTTTAACACTGGCTGTCCTTCTGGTTAAGAAGCTGATCCTGCAATTCTGGACATCCCCTGAGGATCCTCCTTACTGTAACTGGATCATCCGCATGAGGGAACTGGCGTCTTATGAGCTTCTTACTTATGCCAAATACTGCTCACTAGAGTGGAGGGAATCTGTATCACTATGGAATAGATTTCTGTCCCATAGCGAGTCATGCTTGGGAGCACTGTTAACTCCCTGGGTTTCTCCTAATAGATTGTTATTTGGTTGTACTCGATCATTTATGGTTAGGGAGGGAGGATGGGGATGGGGGGGAAGGTTGTCCTTCAGGAGTTTATAGATGAGGGGAGTTTCTTTTTCCTTTTCAAACTGAGGAGATCCCGGAAATTATAGACCGGTGAGTCTGACATCGGTACCGGGCAAAATGGTAGAGGCTATTATTAAGAATAAAATTACAGAGCACATACAAAAACATGGGCTGTTGAGACAAAGTCAGCACGGATTTAGTGAAGGGAAGTCTAGCCTCACCAATGTACTGCATTTTTTTGAGGGGGTGAACAAACATGTGGGCAATGGGGAACCGGTGGATATTGTGTATCTGGATTTTTAAAAGGCATTTGACAAAGTGCCTCATGAAAGACTCCAGAGGAAACTGGAGAGTCATGGGATCGGAGGTAGGGTATTACTATGGATTAAGAGCTGGTTGAAGGATAGGAAGCAGATAGTAGGATTGAATGGTCAGTATTCTCAATGGAGAAGGGTAGTTAGTGGGGTCCCTCAGGGGTCTGTGTTGGGACCGCTGCTTTTTAACATATTTATAAATGACCTAGAGATGGGAGTAACTAGGTAATTAAATTAGCAGATGACACAAAGTTATTCAGGGTCGTCAAGTCGCAGGAGGAGTGTGAAAGATTACAGGAGGACCTTGCGAGACTGGGGGATTGGGTGTCCAAGTGGCAGATGAAGCTCAGTGTTGATAAGTACAAAGTGATGCATGTAGGTAAGAGGAACCCGAATTACAGCCATGTCATGCAGGGTTCCGCGTTAGGAGTCACAGACCTAAAAAAAGGATCTGGGAGTCATTGTTGATAAGACGTTGAAAACTTCTGCTCAGTGTGCTGTGGCGGCTAAGAAAGCACACAGAATGTTGAGTATTATTAGGAAAGGGATGGAAAACAAACACGAGGATGTTATAATGTCATTGTATCGCTCCATGGTGCGACCGCACCTCGAATATTGCGTCTAACTCTGGTCACTGCATCTCAAAAAACATATAAAAGAATTGGAGCAGGGACTGTCTATTCATGTTCAAGTGTACAGCGCTGCGTACGTCTAGTAGAGCTTTAGAAATAAGTAGTAGTAGTAGTTGAAGGGTGATGAAAATGATAAAAGGGATGGAACGACTTCCCTATGAGGAAAGGCTAAGACGGTTAGAGCTCTTCAGCTTGGAGAAAAGGCGGCTGAGGGGTGATATGATAGAAGTCTACAAGATAATGAGTGTAGTAGAGTGGACAGATGTGAAGCATTTGTTTACACTTTCAAACAATAATAGAACCAGGGGACACAAGATGAAGCTAGAATATGGTAGATTTAAAACAAATAGGAGAAAGTTTTTCTTTACTCAGCATGTAGTTGGACTCTGGAACCCGTTGCTGGAGAATGTAGTGACAACAGCTGGCCTTACGGAGTTTAAGGGGGGTTTGGACAGATTCCTGAAGGAAAAGTCCATTGAACATTATTTAAAAATATTTTTTTTTGGGGGGGGGGGGGGGTGGGGGGAGTTTGCCGGGTTCTTGAAGCCTGGATTGGCCGCTGTCAGAGACAGGATGCTGAGCTTGATGGACCCTTGGTCTTTTCCCAGTATGGCGGTGCTTATGTGCTTATGTACCTCTCTGTCTCCCTCAGCTCCACCAAGTCTGCTACTCTAGCCTCAAGAGAATGGACACATTCTCTGAGAGCTAGGAGCTCTTTGCATCGGGCACACATATATGACATCTCACCAACTGGGAGATAATCATACATGTGACACTCAGTGCAAAAGACTGGATAGCACCCCTCTCGCTGCTGGACTGCTGACTCCATCTTAGTGTTTTTGAGTTTTTCAATAATTTAAAACTTGCTACAGTATTAAGGATATTAGTCTAATTTAAAAGTGTCTTTTAGTTTATATAGTATATTGTATGATTTATTTAGTGTTTCCTTCTTAGATGGTAATGAAATGTATTTAAAACTCTGTAAAAGAACTCCTTGCTTGTTACCCTAAGTACAATAACTATAAATGAAGAGTTGTCCTAGGGGTGGGAAGACTAAACTAGATCCTGCAGTGCCTGCTAGATTCTATCTGTTAATGTTGTGGTACAAAGTTTTTAAAACTAAGTGGAAAAGACTATGGAGATTAGTTGATAAAATTTGCTTTTTATATTTTTATTTTGCCCAACACTAACCTACAATTCCTCCTTTCAACCCCAATCTTTAAGTTCCCAAAGCACAAGCAAAATAGTGTTCACTTACCAGAGAAATGTCCCCACACTGACGGCCTGGAGGGAATATTCAGTGGCACTGGTGAAGCTCAAACTGAGTATTGTATGGGTAATCCAGGGCACAGTTGGCACTTACCTAAGTGCCAATGCTAAGTTAACTGGGCATATAGGATCACATGAATAGTAGTCCTATCTGGTTAAGGACTGAATATCGTCACTTATCTAAGTAAGGGCTGTCCAACTGCACATACCCAGATATTTAATGCTGGTACCTGGACATGGCCTGGCATTGAATATCCAGAATAATTTTGGTGATGGCTGAATAATGCCCTCAAAGGGTCTATTTTACAAAAGGTTTTGTATTCAGGAAGCCTTTTGTAATATGCACTGCAAATTATGAAGGTCTTGACTTGGAGGATGGAGATTGAGAATCAAGATGGCACTGTGAATAGACACTGTTGTGAGAGCTTCTCACCTTTGTCTTGGTGTCCAGCTTGGTGTGAATTCCTTGGACTTCCCCGGTGCTCTGGGGAAGAGGAAGAAGGGTGTGGTGAGCCAGCTACCCCTGGCGACGCAATCAGTCCTACCTCTGAATCAGGCTACCTTGGAAGGATTTTGTGTTCGTGTTTATACTAGTGACATCTCTGTTGACTGCACCGTAAAGGAGTGTTTCTGGTGAAAGTGGAAGCGGGGTCTCTTTGAGCCCCTTGCAGAGTTTTGTTCCACAACAGGCTGGGCATCCAAATGGCAGATGATATTCACCCCCAAATTCTATAAATGGTGCTTAAAATTCCGCATGCAAATTTGGGCATGTGACCAATTTGCGAGCACAATTTAAAAAACAAGACAGCACTGATAATTGAGTTGCTAATGACCAATTATTCCAAACACATTACTTTTATAAATAATGGATAATCCCACAGTGTGCCCATAATCTTCATTTATAAATCAACATTATGTAGTGAACGGGGATCCTCAGAGTTTTAAACAACATACACCATCATTTCAATATAGTAATGGTGCTGTTTATATTTATTTATTTATTTATTTGCTACATTTGTACCCCACATTTTCCCACCTATTTGCAGGCTCAATGTGGCTTACATTATATTACAAAAGATATAGTTATGAACAGAGTAAGAGGTTTGTTCTAAATTAACATATTACTATGTAAGAAATAAGGAAGATATGTCTGCAGAATAACTTACATAACACATAATAAAAAAAAACAATAATCTATGATGATCTATAATGATAGTATGGCCTCACCCCATGCTTGGAATAAACTCCCTGAGCCCATATGCCAGGCCCCCTCCCTGCCCATCTTCAAATCCTTGCTCAAAGCCCACCTCTTCAATGTCGCCTTCGGCACCTAACCACTCTACCTCTATTCAAGAAATCTAGACTACTCCAACTTGACATTTAGTCCATTAGATTGTAAGCTCCTTCGAGCAGGGACTGTCCTTCTTTGTTAAACTGTACAGCGCTGCGTAACCCTAGTAGCGCTCTAGAAATGTTAAATAGTAGTAGTAATATAATCAATTCAGAGGGATCAGTAGGTGGTTGGTTTAGATATAGAATAATCAAGTTGTTAAGGAGGATTCTTATTGTAAGTTTCTTCGAACAAGTGCGTTTTCAATTATTTCCTGAAGTCTGTCAAGTTACGTGTTATTTTTATAGTGTTTGGTAGTTTGTTCCATGCTTTTGTGTAGAGGTATGTGAAGGTAGATGCATGTAGTGATTTGTATTTGAGTCCTCTACAATTAGGGTAGTGGAGGTTTAGGAAGGTACGTGATGAACTGTTGATGTTTCGTATCGGTAAGTCATTGATCCACCCGTATTTTTTTAAACAATTTTTTAAACGTTTTTTTCTTCTTAAATCAACATCTTCACGTGAATTTCAAACTATAGTATTCTAAACACTTATTATAATATCACTTAGCTTTAAGCAGCTTTAAGCAACAGTTTTTTCTCCCAATTCAAACCTCTGCCAACGTGGCCAAGTTTACAGAATCTTCTTCAGGGAAGAGGTTCGCATCTCTATACTTGCTTCAGTAGCTATTTTTTTTCTTTATGCTGAAGCAAGTATAGAGAGGCACACTGTGGGATTATCCATTATTTATAAAAGTAATGTGTTTGGGATAAGATGTCAGCTTTACATTGAATTAATCCCCACACTAAAAAAATATAAGGTGTCTTTAATTAGAATGACCAATTATTGGCACTAATTGGCATTAACTAAAATCTACACGTGCATTTTTAGTTACGGGGATCTATGCATGGCTCCAAAAAGGGGAGCAGCCATGGGAAGGTCATGGGTGGATTAGGGACATTCCTACCATTATAGAAAAAGAGGAGTCTGTAATTTATGCACAAGGATTTACACCAGGGATTACTTGGTGCAGTTTCTCATGTTTAAACATAGTAAACATAGTAGATGACGGCAGAAAAAGACCTGCACGGTCCATCCAGTCTGCCCAAGAAGATAAATTCATATGTGCTTCTTTTTTATTTGTACTGTCCTCTTCAGTGCACAGACCGTATAAGTCTGGCCAGCCCTATACTCGCCTCCCAACCACCAACCCCGCCTCCCAACCACCAGCTCTGGCACAGACCCTATAAGTCTGCCCAGCACTATCCCCGCCTCCCAACTACCAGTCCCGCCTCCCACCACCAGTTCTGGCACAGACCGTAAAAGTCTGCCCAGCACTATCCCTGCCTCCCACCACCGGCTCTGGCACAGACCGTATAAGTCTGCCCAGCACTATCCCCGCCGCCCAACCACCAACCCCGCCTCCCAACCAGCAGCTCTGGCACAGATCCTATAGGTCTGCCCAGCACTATCCCCGCCTCCCAACTACCAGTCCCGCCTCCCACCACCAGCTCTGGCACAGACCGTATAAGTCTGCCCAGCACTATCCCTGCCTCTCACCACCGGCTCTGGCACAGACCGTATAATTCTGCCCAGCACTATCCCTGCCACCCAACCACCAACCCCGCCTCCCAACCACCAGCTCTGGCACAGACCCTATAAATCTGCCCAGCACTATCCCCGCCTCGCAACTACTAGTCCCGCCTCCCACCACCAGCTCTGGCACAGACCGTATAAGTCTGCCCAGCACTATCCCTGCCTCCCAGCACCGGCTCTGGCACAGACCATATAAGTCTGCCCAGCACTAGTCCCACCTCCCAACCACCAGCCCCAGCACAGACCGTATAAGTCTGCCCAGCATTAGCCCCGCCTTCCAACCACCAGCTCTGCCACCCATTCTAGGCTAAGCTCCTGAGGATCCCTTCCTTCTGCACAGGATTCCTTTATGTTTATCCCACGCATGTTTGAATTCCGTTACCGTTTTCATCTCCACCACCTCCCGCGGGAGGGCATTCAGGGCCGTGCCAATGCAATAAGCGGGGTAAGCAAGGCAGGGGGGCACCTGCCTTTGGGGGGCGCTGCTGCCCTAGCTGCCCACTCACTTGCAAAATCTTTTACCTGAAGTTGCAATTCATGGCAAACCAGAAGTGAAAGCAACGCAGCAGTATTCACTGAGGCAGGCAGGCTCTTCAAGTTATTTAAAGACTGCAACCAGATTGCTATATATGCTTTGGTTTGGGGATAACTCCACACTCAGGGTGAGCTTCAGAGCATGAACAGCATTCAAATTAAAGAGAACCTGAAATTTTAAAAGTGCTAAAAATAAGTTTTAAAAGTATTTGCATTAAATCTAATTGCAGAATTCAGGTGCTGGGAGTCTGTACTTGGTAGTCATATGCTCAGATTTGTTTAAATCATATGCAAATTAGTCCATTTTTGGGAGGTTCTCATTTGCATATTTATGGATAAAAAATGATGGAATGTTTACAGCCTTAATGTTAGGTCATGGCTCTGATCAAAAGTGTGGAGCTTGATCCAAAAATGAAGGGCTTATCTAGTGTTTTTCACTAAAAATTCCCATGAGTGTCTATATGTGAATCTGCAGTCAAATAGAGCTCTCTGATTGGATGATCAGCTTCTGTTAGAAATCTGCAGGGAAGGGAACAGAGTGAGACAGCAACTGACAGTCGGTTTGGCCAAGAGAGACATGCAGCTGTGAGTTCCTGTGTGTGTTGACTGAAATTATAAAAGAGTGCTTGATTACGTGGTAAATGAGAAAATATGAATGAAAAGAGGTTAGTGGAGATTGAAGATTCTCTAGTGAGAAAAGGATCTGAATATTTCAGGATTACTTGAAGTTTATGAAGAATAGAAAAGGGTGAATTTCAGTTTAAGAGTGTTTAAATCCTATAAGCTATATAAAGGCTAGTAGATGTAAGTGACTGTAAGCAAGGAAACCTTAATATTTGATCTGAAATAAATATTTGATCTGAGATAGTTGATCAGAGATAAATGTTTGATCTGAATTATATCCTTTGGTGCAAAGGAGATTAGAAAAAGAATCTTTGGAAACTAAGAGGACTTTGCTCACATTTTGAATTAGCATTCCTATTTTGAGTTGGAAATCTTTGAAGTGTTATGAAAATACATTTTGCTTTAATGAAAATGCTAAACTTTAGAGTCAGAGTTATCAATGAGGGATACATACAGTGCTATTTTTTCCTGAGGTCCGGCTTACTTGCCTCTGTTCCTGCTCTGCTAGATGGAGGGGGGGGCGCCAACTGATAGTCTGCAGGGGGGCACCAGAGACCCTAGGCACAGCCCTGAGGGCATTCCAAGCATCCACCACCCTCTCCGTGAAAAAATACTTCCTGACATTCTTCTTGAGTCTGCCCCCCTTCAATCTCATTTCATGCCCTCTCGTTCTACCGCCTTCCCATCTCCGGAAAACTTTTGTTTGCGGATTAATACCTTTCAAATATTTGAATGTCTGTATCATATCACCCCTGTTTCTTCTTTCCTCCAGGGTATACATGTTCAGGTCGGCAAGTCTCTCCTCATACATCTTGTAACGCAAATCCCATACCATCCTCGTAGCTTTTCTTTGCACCGCTTCAATTATTTTTACATCCTTAGCAAGATACGGCCTCCAAAACTGAACACAATACTCCAGGTGGGGCCTCACCAACGACTTGTACAGGGGCATCAACACCTCTTTTCTTCTGCTGGTCACACCTCTCTCTATACAGCCTAGTAACCTTCTAGCTATGGCCACCGCCTTGTCACACTGTTTCATCGCCTTCAGATCCTCAGGTACTATCACCCCAAGATTCCTCTCCCCAACCGTGCCTAGCAGACTCTCACCGCCTAACACATATGCCTCTCTTGGATTTCTACTCCCTAAGTGCATCACTTTGCATTTCTTCGCATTGAATTTTAATTGCCAAACCTTAGACCATTCTTCTAGCTTTATCAGATCCTTTTTCGTGTTTTCCACTCCCTCCGAGGTGTCCACTGTGTTACAAATCTTAGTATCATCCGCAAATAGGCAAACTTTACCTTCTAACCCTTCGGCAATGTCACTCACAAATATATTGAACAGAATCGGCCCCAGCACCGATCCCTGAGGCACTCCACTACTACTACTACTACTACTACTACTTAGCATTTCTATAGCGCTGCCAGGGTTACGCAGTACTGTACAAGTTTAACATGGGGAAGGACCGTCCCTGCTCAAAAGAGCTTACAATCTAAAGGTTACAAACTATGTAGTCAGTGTAGGTATCATGAGTGGGGAAGGTGGTTATGTGCCAAAAGCAAGGGAGAAGAGATGGGCTTTGAGTAAGGACTTGAAGATGGGCAGGGAGGGTGCATGACATATGGGCTTGGGAAGGCTGTTCCAGGCATATGGTGATGCGAGGCAGAAGGGGCGGAGTCTGGAGTTAGCAGTGGTGGAGAAGGGTACAGATAGGAGTGCTTTGTCCTGAGAGCGGAGGTTACAGGTGAGAACATAAGGGGAGAGGAGGGTAGAGAGGTAATGGGGGGCTGCAGATTGAGTGCATTTGAAGGTCAATAGGAGAAGCTTGAACTGTATATGGTAGCGGATCGGGAGCCAGTGAAGCGACTTGAGGAGAGGGGTGATATGAGAGTATCGGTTCACGCGGTAGATAAGACTTGCGGCGGAATTTTGGACAGATTGAAGGGGGGAAAGGTGGCTAAGCGGGAGGCCAGCGAGGAGAAGGTTGCAATAGTCTAGACGACAGGTAACGAGCGAGTGGACGAGGGTTTGGGTGGTCTGTTCAGAGAGGAATGGGCGAATTTTGCTAATATTATAGAGGAAGAAGCGACAGGTCTTAGCTGTCTGCTGGATATGGGCAGAGAAGGAGAGGGAGGAGTCGAAGATGACTCCGAGATTGCGGGCTGAAGCGACAGGGAGGATGAGGGCGTTGTCAACAGAGACGGAAAGTGGGGGAAGAGGAGAAGAGGGTTTGGGTGGAAAGACAAGGAGCTCAGTCTTTGCCATGTTCAGTTTCAGATGCCGGTTGGACATCCAGGCAGCGATGTCTGAAAGGCAGGCCGAAACTTTGGCCTGGGTTTCAACCATGATGTCGGGAGTGGAGAGATAAAGCTGGGTGTCATCAGCATAGAGATGGTACTGGAAACCATGTGATGAGATCAGCGAGCCCAGGGAAGAGGTGTAGATCGAGAAAAGAAGCGGTCCAAGGACAGAACCTTGAGGAACTCCAACAGAGAGCGGGATGGGGGTGGAAGAAGAGCCATTAGAATATACTCTGAAGGTGCGATGGGAAAGATACGAAGAGAACCAGGAGAGGACTGAGCCCTGGAACCCGAATGAGGACAGTGTGTCAAGAAGTAAATTATGATTGACGGTGTCAAAGGCGGCAGATAGGTCGAGGAGGATGAGGATGGAATAGTGACCTTTGGATTTGGCAAGGAACAAGTCATTACAGACTTTAGAGAGTGCTGTTTCTGTCGAGTGAAGTGGGCAAAAGCTGGATTGGAGCGGATCGAGGACAGCCTGAGAGGAGAGGAAATCAAGGCAGCGGCTGTGGACAGCGCATTCAAGTAATTTGGAGAGGAAGGGTAGAAGAGAGATGGGACGGTAGTTGGAGGGACAGGTGGGGTCTAGTGATGGTTTTTTGAGAAGTGGTGTGACGACAGCGTGCTTGAAGGTGTCAGGGACAGTAGCAGTGGAGAGAGAGAGGTTGAGGATGTGACAGATTGAGGGGTTGACTGTAGGAGAGATGTTGTTAAGCAGATTGGTGGGAATGGGATCAGAGGAACAGGTGGTGCACTTAGAGGAAGAGAGGAGGTGAGCACTACTCACCTTTCCCTCCTCCGAGCGAACTCCATTCACCACCACCCTCTGGCGCCTGTCCGTCAACCAGTTCCTAATCCAGTTCACCACTTTGGGTCCTATCTTCAGCCCATCCAGTTTATTTAAGAGCCTCCTGTGGGGAACCGTGTCAAAAGGTGCTGATTCCACCGCTGTTCAATTCTATAAACAGCACCTAGCTTTCAGAAGTCTTATAGAAGAGCACTTAGCATGTTTTTTGGTACTATTTATAGAGTTTGGTCTTTAATGTGAGCAAGCACAAACTGATGCATGTAGGAAAGAGGAATCCAAACTATAAATACACGATGCAAGGTTCCAGATTAGGAATCACAGACCAGGATACATTGAAACCTTCTGCTCGGCGTGCAGTGGCAGCTAAGAAAGCAAATAGAAAGGAAAGGAATCTAAAAGAAAAATGAGGATGTTATAATGCCTTTGTATCACTCCATGGTGCGACCGCACCTCAAATATTGTGTTCAATTCTGTTCACTGCATCTTTAAAAAGATATAGCGGAATTAGAAAAGGTACAGAGAAGGGCAATGAAAGTAATAAAGGGGACGGGACAACTTCCTTATGAGGAAAGGCTGAATCATCTAGGGCTCTTCAGCTTGAAGACGGCTGACGGGAGATATGATAGAGGTCTATAAAATAATGAGTGGAGTGGAAAGGGTAGACGTGAAGTGTCTGTTTACTCTTTCCAAAAATAGAAGGACTAGGGAGAATGCAATGAAGCTGCTAAGCAGTGAATTGAAATATTTTCTCTGATTTGTTTTAATCACTCAATATGTAATTTAACTCTGGAATTCATTGCCAGAGGATGTGGTAAAGGCAGTTAGTTTACCAAGATTTAAAATGGTTTGGACAATTTTGTAAAAGAAAAGTCTATAAGCCATTATTAAGTTGGACTTGGGAAAATCCACTGCTTATTTCTAGATTATGCCCGGTACTTGGACCTAGATTGGCCACTGTTGGAAACAGGATACTGGGTTTTCGGCGTGTTCCAGGATATAAGTACATAAGTAATGCCACACTAGGAAAAGACCAAGGGTCCATCGAGCCCAGCATCCAGGCCAAGGGCACCTGGCAAGCTTCCCAAATGTACAAGCATTCTATACATGTTATTCCTGGAATTGTGGATTTTTCCCAAGTCCATCTAGTAGTGGTTTATGGACTTGGGAATGCTTATGTTCTTATCTTAATGTAGAGAGGGCTGAGAGCCCTTGGAAGTGTAACATAATAGAGAGAACGGAAAGCCTGTGGGAGTGATAAAGAGGGGTATTTCCGTGAGGTGAGAGACAGGGGTTCTTATGGTGTGTGTGTAGGGGAGGGGGCAGAGAAAGGCTGTAGGAGGGTTAATATGGAGGTAAGAGACAGTAAGGTGGATGTTTCAGAGGTGTTTTTACAGTATAGAGAGGTAGGTGGTTCAGAGTCCATGGGTGCTACAAGGAGGAGAGATACTCAGGGCTTATAGTATACTATATGTGGCCTGGAGGCTTTTGCTAGGCCTCGTTACCATGGTAATAGGATCCAGCTGCAGGTGTGCAGAATAGGCAGTGATTGACTCTGAATACATCACATCAGGAAAGAAAAGCAGCTCAGCATAGTTAGAAAAGTCATTGTAACCCATTAAGAACATTTTCAAGGGATTAAAATATATTTTCCTTGAGCTGCTAAAGTGACTGATTACAAATCTTAAAGGCCCTATTACTGAACTAGTTAGGCGCTAACACGGGAAGTGCTGCTGCATTAATGTTTTGAATTAACACTGGGTCTCGGCCATATATTCAAGGAATAGAAAAAAGTTATTTTTGACGGCCGGGCTAGAAATGGGCTTAGCGTGTGAGAAGAGGATGTGCTAAGCCCATGTCTTGGTGCAGCTCAGTGAGCAGCAAAAAGACAGATACTTGGCTATCACGGTGTGAATGGAGATGAGGGAGACACTCATGGCAGAGGGAATTATAAAAAACCAGCAGGGAATTTGCCTGGGCACTGAAACTTTTTTTTTTCCATTTTTTTTTGTTCTTTTTATTTTTGTGGTCATTTTGCCAAGACAAAATAAACCACATATAAAATTAAAAAAGAAATGTAAAATGGCGGGAGCTTGGCCCCTCTAAACTCCCCATCTGCCCAATCTATGCATTTAGTTACCTAGAAGGCCATAATCGAACGGGGCCGGCCATCTATAAGGGCGACCATCTCTAACGTCGGCCCCGTCAAGCGGCTTACCCGACAGTATTATCGAAACAAGATGGCCGGCCATCTTTCGTTTCGATAATACGGTCGGGGCTGGCCAAATCTCTTAGAGATCACCGGCGTTACAGATGGCCGCCATTGGTTTTCGCCGATAATGGAAACTAATGGCGGCCATCTCAAACCCCGCCAAATCTAAGGCATTTGGTCGTGGGAAGAACCAGCATTAGTAGTGCACTGGTCCCCCTCACATGCCAGGACACCAACCGGGCACCCTAGGGGGCACTGCAGTGGACTTCACAAAATGATCCCAGGTACATAGCTCCCTTACCTTGTGTGCTGAGCCCCCCAAAACCCACTACCCACAATTGTACACCACTACCATAGCCCTTAGGGATGAAGGGGGGCACCTACATGTGGGTACAGTGGGTTTTGAGGGCTCCCATTTACTACCACAAATGTAACAGGTAGGGGGGGGGATGGTCCTGGGTCCGCCTGCCTGAAGTGCACTGCACCCACTAAAACTACTCCATGGACCTGCATACTGCCGTCATGGAGCTGGGTATGACATTTGAGGCTGGCATAGAGGCTGGCAAAAAAATGTTTTTATTTTTTATTTTTGGGTGGGAAGGGGGTTGGTGACCGCTGGGGGAGTAAGGGGAGGTCATCCCCCATTCCCTTCTGTGGTCAGTTGGGGCACCTTTTTAAGGCTTGGTTGTGAACAAAAAGGGACCAAGTAAACTTGGCCAAATGCTCGTCAGGGCCGGCTTTCTTTTTTCCATTATCCAAGTCACCTCTCCTTCCCTTAGTCCATTCTCTCAACCCTCCAACCCCTGCCTCCTTTTCTTAAAATCTTTGCAATAGGAGGATAAGCTTGTTCTGGAATCTTTAAGACTTCAGTCAAATACTTTTTAAATGTTATTAATGGAGCAATTGATACTTGTTTAGGAAAATTAATAATTCTCAATGTGTTTGAGCGATATTTATTCTCCAATATTTCAATTTTATTGTGCAAATATATATTTTCTTTTATCAAGTTTACTTGAATCCGATGACAATTTTGTATGTCTTTAGAATTATTCCCAATTTCTTTTTCCAATGTATTTATCTTTTCTTCAATCAATGGTATTTTTTCTGATAGAGTTTGAGATTGCTGATTCAGTATACTTAATTTTTCTGAAAAAGAAGTTTCTAGGCCTACCAATGCCTCTCAAATAGCGTCCAGAGTCACTGTAAATGGACCACTGCTTTTTAACATATTTATAAATGACCTAGAGATGGGAGTAACTAGTGAGGTAATTAAATTTGCTGAAGACACAAAGTTATTCAAAGTCGTTAAATCGTGGGAGGATTGTGAAAAATTACAAGAGGACCTTACAAGACTGGAAGATTGGGCATCTAAATGGCAGATGACGTTTAATGTGAGCCAGTGCAAAGTGATGCTTGTGGGAAAGAGGAACCCGAATTATAGCTACGTCATGCAAGGTTCCACGTTAGGAGTCACGGACCAAGAAAGGGATCTGGGTGTCGTCGTTGATGATACGTTGAAATCTTCTGCTCAGTGTGCTGCTGTGGCTGCGACCGCACCTCGAATATTGTGTTCAATTCTGGTCGCCGCATCTCAAAAAAGATATAGTGCAGAGAAGGGCGATGAAAATGATAAAGGGGATGGGATGACTTCCCTATGAGGAAAGGCTAAAGCGGCTAGGGCTCTTCAGCTTGGAGAAAAGGTGGCTGAGGGGAGATATGATAGAGGTCTATAAAATAATGAGTGGAGTTGAACGGGTAGATGTGAAGTGTCTGTTTACGCTTTCCAAAAATACTAGTACTAGGGAGCATTACTACTATTTAGCATTTACTACTACTATTTAGCATTTCTATAGCGCTACAAGGCATACGCAGCGCAGCACAAACATGCGATGAAGCTACAATGTAGTAAATTTAAAACGAATCAGAGAAAATGTTTCTTCACTCAACGTGTAATTAAACTCTGGAATTCGTTGCCAGAGAATGTGGTAAAGGCGGTTAGCTTAGCGGAGTTTAAAAAAGGTTTGGACAGCTTCCTAAAGGAAAAGTCCATAGACCATTATTAAATGGACTTGGGGAAAATCCACTATTTCTGGGATAAGCAGTATAAAATGTTTTGTACTATTTTGGGATCTTGCCAGGTATTTGTGACCTGAATTGGCCACTGTCGGAAACAGGATGCTGGGCTTGATGGACCTTTGGTCGTTCCCAGTATGGCAATACTTATGTACCTGAGTTTGATTTCTCCCTGCCTTTCTTAGGGTACAGACTGTAAAAGTCCGCCCAGCACTCTTGCTGTACTAAAAGTTCTGAAGCTAACGTCGAAGCCCCTTAAAATTTACACTCCAGCCCATCCATTTCTATTTAGTCATGATCAGGGCACAGATCACAGAAGTCCGCCTCGCACCGGTTTTACCATCCAAATACCGGCGTCGCCACCTAATCTCTGCTACGATTCCATAGATCCATTCCTTCTAAACAGGATTCCTTTGTGTTTATCCCACTCATATTTGAATTCCATTATTGTTTTCATCTCCATCATCTCCTGTGGGAGGGCATTCCACGTATCTACGACCCTCTCCGTGAAAAAATACTTCCTGACATTACTCCTGAGTCTGCCCCCTTCAACCTCAATTCATGTCCTCTAGTTCTACCATCTTCCCGTCTCCGGAAAAGGTTCATTTGTGGATTAATACCTTTCAAATATTTGAATGTCTGTATCATGTCACCCATGTTTCTCCTTTCCTCCAAAGTTTACATGTTCAGGTTGGCAAGTCTCTCCTCGCATGGTTTGCAACTCAAATACCATACCATTTTTGTTGCTTTTCTTTGCACCGCTTCCAGTCTTTTTACATCTTTAGCAAGATACGGCCTCAAAAACTGAACACAATACTCCAGTGGGACCTCACCAATGAGTTGTAGAGGGGCATCAACACCTCCTTTCTTCTGCTGGTTATACCCCTCTCTATGCAGCCTAGCATCCTTCTGGCCATGACTGTCGCCTTGTCACATTGTTTCTTCACCTTCATATCCTCCAACACCAACACCCCAAGGTCTCTCTCCTGAGTCGAGCTTACTAATCTTTCCCCTCCTATTCGTTATCTCTCTTTTGGTTTTCTACACCCCAAATGCATCACTCTGCACTTCATGGCATTAAACTTTAACTAGGATATTCACGTAATACCAGAGTTACATATACATAATCACAGTAGTATTTTGATGATACAATATACATTTTTTTGTATTTTATTATGCAGTGCTCAGTCAGTGTTGTTGTGCCTATACCGTAAGCCACGAGAGCTAATCAGCACTTCAACTTTAGAACATCACGGCACTGACCTGCCTCCCTTCTCCACCCCTGATGAATGCTGTTAATTATAATACGAGGTCTGGTGGTAATGTTCACTTAACTTAAGTCCATAATATTTTCGGTGTGGAAAAGATGAGCGTCAGGGTCCTCGTGATGTTGTGATGCCAGTGCTCGTGGCTCTCTGTATATGTGTCCAGTGCTCTGTGGTTTAAAAACAACACTGAAGATCGAGCGTCTCTCTCAGCATCTCTCCCAACGTGAGACCACGTTTCGCCAAGACCGGCGTCCTCAGGGGATTAGATGTTGCATATTCTTATGAAATTTGCTCTTCAGATTTAGTTATCAGCTTGCTAGAAGGATGGAATCAACGCAAGCTGAGCCCTGCAGTCAAATCCATACCGATAATATTATGGACTTAAGATAGGTGAACATTACCACCACTCCTTGTATTATAATTAACAGCATTCATATACTCATATCACCCCTCTCCTCAAGTCACTTCACTGGCTTCCGATCAGGTACCGCATACAGTTCAAGCTTCTCCTTCTAACCTACAAATGCACTCAGTCCACAGCCCCTCATTACCTCTCTACCCTCATCTCCCCTTACGTTCCTACCCGTAATCTCCACTCTCAAGACAAATCCCTCCTCTCAGTACCCTTCTCCACCACCACCAACTCCAGGCTCCGCCCTTTCTGCCTCGCCTCACCCCATGCTTGGAATAAACTCCCTGAGCCCATATGCCAGGCCCCCTCCCTGCCCATCTTCAAATCCTTGCTCAAAGCCCACCTCTTCAATGTCGCTTTCGGCACCTAACCATTATTCATCTATTCAGGAAATCTAGACTGCCCCAATTTGATTGACTGCACTTTTTTGTCCTTTAGATTGTAAGCTCCTTCAAGCAGGGACTGTCCTCTGTGTTAAATTGTACAGCGCTGCGTAACCCTGGTAGCGCTTTATAAATGTTAAGTAGTAGTAGTAGGCACAACAACACTGACTGAGCACTGCATAATAAAATACAAAAAATGTATATTGTATCATCAAAAATTTGTTCATACCAGTCAGTAGAAGTGTGGGCACCCTAATTAATAACTTTGATTAAACTTTAACTGCCAGACCCTCGACCATTCTTCTAACTTTTGGAGAGCCCTTCTCATCATTTCTACTCCCTGCAGGGTATCCACTCTATTGGCTATCTTTGTGTCATTCGCAAAAAGGCAAACCTTTCCTTCCAACCCTTCAGCAATATCTCTCACAAATATATTAAACAAAATGGGCCCCAGCACCGACCCCTGAGGAGCCCCACTGCTCGCCTTCCTTTCCTCCGAGTGGATTCCATTTACCACCACCCTCTGCCACCTGTCTGTCAACCAGTTTTCTATCCAGTTCACCACTTCCGGTCCTAAGTTCAGCCCTTTCAGCTTATTCACGAGTTTCCTGTGGGGGACTGTATCAAAGGCTTTGCTGTAATCCAAGTTGATTACATCTAGCGCATGGCCTTCATCCATTTCTTTTGTCACCCAGTCAAAGAAGTCAATGAGATTCGTTTGGCAGGATTTTCTTTTGGTAAAACCATGTTGCCTCAGGTCCTGTAACCCGTTATCTTCTAGAAAGTTAACTATTCTTTCTTTTAGCAGCGACTCCATTATTTTTCCTACTACCGAAGTGAGACTTACCAACGTGAGACTTCAATGCTTTGAGTATAGCAGCTCTATAATACATACATAAGTTAGGTAGCCCCACCCCTCCCCTTTTGACCGAGAGCTGGAACTGTTTTAATGCCACCTGGAGGTGGCACCCATTCCATATATAGGAACACAATAAAATTTCTCAGGTTACAGATTTTTTTGAGTAGAGAGGTGTGGTAACCGTGTTAGTCCACTTTTAAAGGTAATCAATAGAAATAAAACAAAATAAAACATGGAAAAGAAAATAAGATGATACGTATCCTTATTGGCAATTGAGTAAATGAAAATATGAATTTAAGGAGTATCATCAATTCTCCGGTCACCCAGTCAAAGAATTCAATGAGATTTGTTTGGAACGATTTACCTTTGGTAAAACCATGTTGTCTCGGATCTTGCAACTTATTGGCTTCCATGAAATTCACTATCCTTTCCTTCAGCATCGTTTCCATTACTTTTCCAATAACCGAAGTGAGCAAGTGCAAGATGATGCATGTGGGAAAAAAGAACCCGAATTATAGCTACGTCATGCAAGGTTCCACGTTTGGAGTTACGGACCAAGAAAGGGATCTGGGTGTCGTCGTCGATAACACACTGAAACCTTCTGCTCAGTGTGCTGCTGCGGCTAGGAAAGCGAATAGAATGTTGGGTATTATTAGGAAAGGTATGGAAAACAGGTGTGAGGATGTTATAATGCCGTTGTATCACTCCATGGTGCGACCGCACCTTGAGTATTGTGTTCAGTTCTGGTCGCCGCATCTCAAGAAAGATATAGTAGAATTGGAAAAGGTGCAGCAAAGGGCGACTAAAATGATAGCGGGGATGGGACGACTTCCCTATGAAGAAAGACTAAGGAGGCTAGGGCTATTCAGCTTGGAGAAGAGACGGCTGAGGGGAGACATGATAGAGGTATATAAAATAATGAGTGGAGTGGAACAGGTGGATGTGAAGCATCTGTTCACGCTTTCCAAAAATACTAGGACTAGGGGGCATGTGATGAAACTACAGTGTAGTAAATTTAAAACAAATCAGAGAAAATATTTCTTCACCCAACGCATAAATAAACTCTAGAATTCGTTGCTGGAAAACGTGGTGAAGGCGGTTAGCTTAGCAGAGTTTAAAAAGGGGTTAGACGGTTTCCTAAAGGACAAGTCCATAAACCACTACTAAATGGACTTGGGAAAAATCCACAATTCCAGGAATAACATGTATAGAATGTTTGTACGTTTGGGAAGCTTGCCAGGTGCCCTTGGCCTGGATTGGTCGCTGTCGTGGACAGGATGCTGGGCTCGATGGACCCTTGGTCTTTCCCAGTGTGGCATTACTTATGTACTTATGTACTTACCGGCTTGTAGTTTCCATCTTCTTCCCTATCACCACTTTTGTGAGGAGGGACCACATCCGCTCTTCTCCAATCCCGTGGAACCTGTCCTGTCTCCAAGGATTTATTAAATCTTTAAGAGAACCTGCCAGAACCTCTCTGAGCTCCCTCAATATCCTGGGGTGGATCCCGTCCGGTCCCATGGCTTTGTCCACCTTTAGATGTTCAAGTTGTTCATATACACTCTCTTCTGTGAATGGTGCTATATCAACTCCATTCTCATATGTACTTTTGTCAGTCAATCGTGGTCCTTCTCCAGGATTTTCTTTAGTGAAAACAGAACAAAAGTATTCGTTTAGCAAATTTGCTTTTTCTTCATCATTATCCACATAGCGGTTCTCAGCATCTTTCAGTCTCACAATTCCCTTTTTAGTCTTCCTCCTTTCACAAATATACCTGAAGAAATTTTTGTCGCCCCTCTTTACATTTCTAGCCATTTGTTCTTACACTTGCACTTTCGCCAGTCGTATCTCTCTCTTGGCTTCTTTCAGTTTCATCCGGTATTCCTCTCCGTGTTCCTCTTTTTGAGTTTTTCTGTATTTCTGGAACGCCACCTCTTTAGCCTTTATTTTCTCATCCACTTGCTTGGAGAACCATATCGGCTTCCTTTTTCTCTTGCTTTTATTTACTTTCCTTACATAAAGTATGTGGCCATATTTATAGCTTCTTTCAGCTTGGACCACTGCCCTTCCACTTCTCGTATGTCTTCCCAGCCCATCAGCTCCTTCCTCAGGTAGTCCCCCATTTTACTAAAGTCAGCATACTTGAAATCCAGGACTTTGCACATAAAACGAATCTAATTAACAAGCAAAATCATCTTAAAAGAAAAGTTTTTAGTGCCATTCTAAAGAAATAGATAATTCTGAATTAAGCAATCTCTGGGAACTAACAATGTGAATACACTTTAGCAACCAGAAATTTCTTAAAAAGATACGTTTTTAGTGCTTTCCAAAACAGCAGATAATTCTGTATCTTTCCAATTTGAATTAGAAGAGTATTCCAAGTAGCGGGAGCTTGATAAGCAAAACGTTCCGGAAAAAATGGTTTTACATTTCAGCTTACTAGGACTAGGAAAATGTAGCAGCATGGAATCACAAAGGCATCTGTCTTTAGCCATTCTCTGAATCCATTTAGAAAGATAAGCAGGAGCCAATTCATAAAGGATTTTGGGAATCATTGTGCAAACTTTAAATTGAATATGAGCTTCGATTGGAAGTCAATATAAGTTAATCAGCAGTGGAAAGCTCTGAGAGAAGAGGAAAGTTCTCTGGGTAAGTGAAAACACTTTTTCTTCTCTATGCTTGGGTGAGTTAAAGGTTAGAGTTTAAAACAACTAAAGTAGGTTTATTGATAAAGACAAAATTTATAAAAGCAAACTTTATTAACAAGTCTCCCTACCCTTTTCCCCATAGTTTCTAAAACTTGAACCACAGCATACAGCATTAACAGATAGGCTCTAGAAGGCACAGCAGGGCCTAATTCAGTCTTTTTTCCCATCCACCCTCCCCAACTCCTGCCCACCTCTAGCACCTCTCTTCATTTATAGTCTTAATAGTCAATTGTTCGAATTAGGATAGCAAGGGAGTTTTCATTAGAGTTTTAATTACATTTAAGTACTTTCTGAAAAGCAAACAGTAAATAAATCACACAATATACCATAATCTTAAGCTTCTTTATATTAATCTAATATCCGTAGTACCTCAGGAAGTTTAAACAACACAATAATACTAGATGCAGACAGCAGTCCAGCAGCAAGAGGGCGCTATCCAGTCTTTTGCATTGTGTCACATGTATGATAATCTCCCAATTGGCAAGAGGTTATATGTGTGTGTTCAATGCAAAGAGCTTTCTCTTGGTGTTAGAGTAGCTGATGTAGGAGCTGAGGGACACAGAGAGGTATATAGAGGAGGCCTACAGGGAGGTTGTAGAGAAATCCCACTTCCAGTCTGGCAGCTCCTATGCTACCTTGGAGGAGGGAGAAGGTGAACATCACCCTGGTGAGGTAGAAAGTAATCCTGTAGCCAGGACCTGCCCACCAGGAGATGCAATATCCTCTCACACTGAGGATGTATCTCCAGGAAATTCTGCCCAGGAGAGAAGGGTTAGGACAGCTGTTGTAGTTGGTGATTCAATTATTAGGCATATAGATAGTTGGGTGGCTGCTGGGCATGAGGATCACCTGGTCACTTGCCTACCTGGTGCGAAAGTGGCAGACCTCACACATCACCTAGATAAGATTTTAGATAGTGCTGGGGTGGAGCTAGCTTTCTTGGTACATAGGAAAATGTGGGAGGGAGATTCTGGAAGCCAATTTTAGGCTGATGTAGAAAGCTGAAATCCAGATCCTGCAGAGTAGCATTTTCAGAAATGTTCCCTGTTCCACGTGCAGGACCCAAGAAGTAGGCAGAGCTCTGGAGTCTCAATGAATAGTTGAGACGATGGTGCAATGATTAGTGATTTAGATTTGTTAGGAACCAGACAACATTCTGGGGAAGGGGGAGACTGTTCCAAAAGGATGGACTCCACCTTAACTAGGATAGAACTGGACTACTGGCTCTAACTTTTAAAAAGGAAAGAGAGCAGCTTTTAAACTAAAATGGGGGGGGGGGGGGGGGGGGGGGGGGGGAAGCTGACAGTCACCCAGGAGTGCATAGTTCAGTGTGGAGTATCCTCGAAGGATACTATTGAAAGAGGAAATTTAGGGATTCCCAATAGAGAGGTTTGCTATAATGGTGAAAGAAAGCCAGGAGTGTTTAATGGGAGAACAGAGTAAAAGATGCAAATTATCCCCATCAACTTCAAAGCAGCTTGTAGATGCCTAGGAAGAAACGCGATTTGAAGCATCTACATACAAATGCTAGAAGCATAAAATATAAGACAGGAGAGTTGGAGTATATAGCACTAAATAAAGAGGTAGATATAATAGGCATATCAGACACCTGGTGGAAGGAGGACAACAAATGGTACACTGTGTTATCAGAGTAAAAATTATATCGTAATGATAGCGTGGATCAAATTGGAGGGGGAAGTTGCGCTATACGATAAAGAGGGAATTGAGTCAAAGAAAATAAATATTCCACATGAAACAAATAGCAGTGTGGAATCCTTGTGGATAGAAATTTAATGTGTGAAGGGAAAGAGTATACTGGTAGGGCTGTGCTACCATCTGCTGGGACAGAACGAACAAATAGATAAACAAATGTTTATGGAAATTAGGAAAGCTGGCAAATTGGGCAACATTAAATAATGAGTGTTTTCAATTACCCCAATATTGACTGGATAAATGCTACATCGTGGAGTGCTATGGAGATAAAATTCTTAGATGTAATAAATGACGGCTTTTTGGTGCAACTGTGCAAGAACTAACAAAAATGGAGCTATTTTAGATCTAGTCCTTAGTGGAATGCAGAGCACGGTATGAGAAGTAATGATGTTGGATCTGTTGGGAAACAGTGATCATAACTTGATCAAATTTGAGTTGATATCTGGAGTGAAGTCACTAAAGAAATCTACAGTAGCAGCATTCAATTTTCAAAATGGTAACTATAACAAAATGAGGAAAATGGTTAAAAAGAAGCTGAAAGGGTTGCCCGCAATGGTTAGGACTTTAAATCAGGCATAGATGTTGCTTACAAATACCATTGTGGAATCCCAGACCAGATGTATTCCACTTATTAACAAAGGTGGAAACAAGAGCATATGACAGATGGTGTAGTTAAAAGATGAAGTGAAAGAGGGTATTGGAGCCAAAAGAGCATCCTTCAAAGGAATGGGAAAAGGATCCGAATGAAGAACCAATGTCAACAGTGTCAAGCTAGATGCAAAGTACTGACAAAGAAGAGAATATGAAAAGAAAACTTGATGTGGAGACAAAAACTCATAGTAACACCTCTCTCAGGTATATCAGATATACAGCAGAAAGCCTGTGGGAGAATCTGTGGGACCATTCGATCATAACGAAGGAAAAGGAGCACTCAGGGAGGACAAGGCATAAGAACATAAGGCCATAGCGCAGACATTGAATGAATTTTTTCCTTTGGTTTTTATGGAAGAAGATATAAGAGATCTACCTATACTGGGATGCGCCTATAACGCAACTTAATAAACAGGAAGGACCCTTAGTGTGCGCTGATTAGCATGCACTAAATGATAAGACGTCCATAGGAATATAATAGGCTTCTTATCATTTAGCACATGATAATCATTAATGTGCTAAATCCATTAGTGCATCTTAATAAAAGGACCTCTTAGTTTTTTTCTTTTTAAAGTTTCAAATGATGGTTCTAATCCACATCTCTAGAAGTTGAATACAATCCCTTATCTTAACATCAATATCTTCAGCTGATTGACAGACAGGTAATAAGATCATGATATCATCAGCATAACTGAAAATTTTATAGCCAGAAGATCTTAGAACCAACCCCAATGAGGACATTAATATGTTAAACAGCGTTGGTGACAGAGGAGAACCTTGTGGAACTTCACATTCTGCCTGCCACATTTCTGATAAGAGTACCTTTAAACTTAACATCTTATGTTCTAGATGTAAGAAAGCCCTGAAACCAAGGCAGCACATTTTGTTCCTGTGCCAATAGTGTCCAGGATTCCCAGTAACAGTTGATGTTCTACCAGATTGAACACACTGGATAAATCAAACTGCAGAACAATTGTTCTATGCCCTTTACCTAACAGCTTTCTACCCTTAGCAAGTAAAGCATTAAGTACTGTTTCCGTACTGAAGTACGGTGGAGGCCTGATTGACAATCATGTAATATGTCAAACTTTTCCAGATAGTCAATATGTTGTTTAGTCACCAGGACCTCTATTATTTTAACAAATAAGGGGATTGGCGCAACCAGGCGGTAATTAGTGGCATCTGAAATACTTGCCTCATTATTTTTAATAATTGGTGTTAGAATTATATTTCCATCTTCTATCGGAAACCTACCTAGGGCCAACTGATGATTAATCCAGTCTTTTAATTTTACTAAAAATTGTCTTGGATCTGATTTTATTAACTACGGCGGGCAAGCATCCAACATACAATAGGAAGAACTGTAACTGATTGAACAAGGGAAGCAAATCATCTTCTTGTATTGATACAAAATCTATCCAATATCTATCATCAAGGATATTATTATTTGTTGCTCGATAAATGTCTAAATCCTCACCTAAGTTCTTATATTGAGCAGGTTCCATCTGCAGTTTACTCATTTTTCCCTTAAAGTAATCTGCTAGCATTTGTGCTGAGAGGGTAGCCTGTTCTTCCATCAGTAATAGTTTATTAGACTTTGTAAAAAGTACATAGAAACATGATGGCAGATAAAGGACAAATGACCCATCCAGTTTGCCCATCCACTATCTCCTCCTCTCCCTAAGAGATACCACATGCTTGTCCCACATTTTCTTGAATTTAGATACAGTCTTTGTCTCCACCACCTCCACTGGGAGGTTGTTCCATGTATCCATCACCCTTTCTGTAAAAAAAAAAAAAAAAAAAGTATTTCATTAGATTACTCTTGAGCCTACAAACTTTTAACTTCATCCCATGCCCACTTATTCTGGAATTTTCTTTCAATTGAAATAGACTTGCCTCCTATATATTAATGCTATGGAGACATTTAAAGGTCTCTATCACATCCCCTCTCTCTCACCTTTCTTCGAGAGAGAGAGAGAGAGAGAGAGAGAAGTCTGTCCCCATATGCTTTATGATAGAGGCCACTGACCAAATTTGTAGCCACCCTCTGGATCAACTCCATCCTGTTTATATCTTTTTGGAGGTGCGGTCTCCAGAATTGCACGCATTATTCTAAAAGGGTAGTCTCACCAGAGACTTATACAAGGGAACTATCACTTCTTTTTTCCTTCAGGCCATTCCTCTCTCCAAGTTTCCAAGTTTATTTTACATTTCCTATCCCACCCTATGGAGGCCTTCAGGGTGGCTTATAATCTAAAGAAGTAATAAAGCAAGATAAAAGGAAAAAAAGGGAAAAAAGACAGACCAGAGAGGAGATGGGGGGGGGGGGGGGGGGGATGAACTACAAAATTATGATAGAAAAGTGGATGGGAAGTAACATAAGTAGGTGTGCTCGGAAAAAAAAAATCAGGACTCCACAAGGATCGAGTTGTAAGAGAGAGAGGGCAATTAACCAAAAGTGTCGGTAAATAAATATGTTTTAATGTCTGCTTTAAAAGTGGTCTGCATGGTTTGAAAATGGAGGGAACTTGGAAGAGCATTCCAAAGTTGTGGGCCTTGCATGGAAAGAATTGAGTGTCTGGTGTGTTTGCGGATTCTCATATGGTAGCCAGGGACATGGCTCCTGAGCATCCTTCTGGCTTTGGCCACCTTAAGATCCTCAGATATGATCACCCCCAAGTCCTGCTCTTCTTTCATGCACAGAGCTACTTCACCCCCTATACTATACCATTCCCTTGGATTTTTACAGCCCACGTCATGATCCTGCATGTTTTAGCACTGAATCTTAGTTGTCAATTTCTGGACCATTCTTCAAACATCCCTAGATGTCTCCTCATGCCATCCACACCCTCTGGAGTGTCTATCCTATTACAAAGTTTGATATAATCCACAAAGAGGCAAAACTTACCAGAGAGCCCTTCCATAGTATCAATCAAAGATGTTAAAAAGAGCTGATCCAAGGACCGATTCCTGTGGCACACCACTGATAACATTTTGTTTCCTCAGGGTGAACTTCATTTATTACTACCCTCTGTTTCCTTCCACTTAACAAGTTTCTAACCCAGTCAGTAACTTTAGGCCTCATACCGAGGGCATTTATTAGTAGTTTATGTGGAACCGTGTCAAAGGCTTTGCTAAAATCTAAATCATCTAGCACTCTCCCTGGATCCAACTCTCTGGTCACCCAGTCAAAGAAATTAATCAGATTTGTCTAATAAGACCTGTCTCTAGAAAAACCATGATGCCTCTGGTCCTGCACTTTATTCAGGTCTAGAAACCTCACAATCCTCTGCTTTAGAAATGTTTCCATTAATTTACTCACCACAGAGGTCAAACTAACAAACCTGTGTAATTCCCAACTGCCTCCTTACTTCCGCTTTTGTGGAGAGGAACCAAACCCACCCTTTTCCAGTCATCCAGGACCACTCTAGACTCTAAAGAAACACGCCATGAAGTTGCATGCTAATACTTTTAAAACAAATAAGAGAAAATATTTCTTCACTCAATGAATAATTAAGCTCTGGAACTCATAGCCAGAGGATGTGATAAAAGCAGTTATCTTATCTAACGTATTAACTGAGAGGATGGCAGGTAGTCTATCCAGTCTGCGCAACAAGATAAAATCATAGCATATGATGTGATAACATACTCGATCCGGATCTGCCCTTGCCATTTTCAGGGCAGAGACCATAGAATCCTGTCTGAGACTGGCTTAATTTTCAACTGTTGGAGTTGCTGTCAAAGCCCACTTCAGCCCAACCAGATCTATCTAGCCGTATTTGGAACACAGATGGTAGAAGTCTTCCCTGCACTAGCCTTTATTCCCAATACTGGATTTGCTGCCTATACATAGCTAAGTTTTGGCTTGTTTCCGTTCTTTTCTGTATAGAAATCTTTTGTGTTTCTTCCATGTATTCTTGAATTCCATTACCATGTTTAGATAGATATCATACTTTTGGGTCCTGCTGTAACCATACCTACAATGTGTCCGCTTCCAAAGTACACATCCTAGTGGTTCTTACTCTCGTAAATAGCAGCTTCATCAAATCACAGTTTAAACATGATGGTCATTTACTGTACACATGTAAACTCCACTGTTTACTCATTTAAAAGCCATACAAGACTTCTAAAATGACCTCCATAGGCCCCTAAGTTTGGCTGAAAATAAGCAACTAACTTAGAGATCAATAGTAGGTTCCTAAATGTAGGCAGAGAGGTTTTAAAAATATTGTCCCCTGTGTGTCCATGGATTCTCTTTCACCTAGCACCTGTTGAAAGTTAAATATGCCATTGTGACAAAGGTGGATGATGGATAGAGTGATAGGGAAAGGAACCCATGCACAGAGCTCTAGATTGGCTGGAGGAGGGCTATTGAACCAAAACTTGAGCTAACCCAAGAGGAAGGAGTATTGTAATAGCTCCTTAAGGATTGATTACTCCACCAGGTTATAACTTCATTGGATTTGAGTAAGGAATAAGGTCTCAGCTTCTGGACCTGCTGAAAAGCCTACATATGTAGGAGACTAATGTTGATGATTACTGGATCTTTAAAAGATCCCCTCTACAAACAAGGACGCTGATTTTAGGAACGAAAGGTTTATATTATTAATTACAAGGAAATTATGACGTTTCTCTGACAAACTGCCTGTGTAAACGAAAAAGATCGAAATATATGATTGGGGTATTTATCATTAAAGTTCGATAACGACATTCTTCCAAAAACATGTTTGAAGAACTGTACATGCCCCCATCCAGAAACCTAACATTTGGGATTTTGAAAGTAGGGGTGTACTTTTATTTAAAAAGAAAACAAGAAAGGAAGAAAATGTAAGGCGATTTGATGATTTAATTGCCTGGGGACCAAAAGTCTTTCATTATCCCCTGTTTTAAGAAATGTAATGCTTCTTGACAAATAGCGCTCTTTCCCGTGTGGTTTATTGCAGGCGTTGAGGTGTCGAGTCTGCCCCCTCCCCATCCCCAGCCTTGCGGGAGGTTATCGCTTAGCGCCTCTGTCCATGGTGCTGAAATTGGCTCTTTTAGGGGAAACATCACATGACGTTGGTTTTAGAGGATACCAACCTCCGGAAGCGCTTAGTTTTTCCAGAAGAAGGGGAAAGCATCAGACCATTTTTCCTTTAAAGGGGATTTTTCAGGGGAAATGCTCGGGGTCCTAATGGAACAGCGGGTTCTAGAAGCTGAAGTCGTCGGATTGGGGATCTGATCGTGCTGAGAGAGAGAGAGAGAGAGAGAGTGTATAGAGGTGATGCGGGTAGTCGGGTCCTTACTGACAAAAATGTAAAGACCAGGGAACCGTTTACTTCAGAACAAAAAAAATGCAGAAAGGAATACGACTTAATGATGGCCATGTTACCTACTTGGGCCTCTTGGCAAGGAAAGATGGGACAAGAAAAGGATATCTGAGCAAGAAGACCTCAGACAATACAAAATGGCACAGCAAGTGGTTTACTTTACTGCAAAATATGCTCTTCTATTTCGAGACCGATTCCAGCTCCAGACCCTCGGGATTGTATTTGCTGGAAGGCTGTGTCTGTGACAGGTCGCCATCCCCTAAGCCTTCCCTTTCCTCTAAGGAATCTCTGGAGAAACAGGTAAAGGAAGAAGCAGTGGAGAGTAGCTGTACCCCTGCTGCAGTGGCTGGGGAGATGACAGCAGCAACCCGGAGAAAGTTTAGAGTTCAAATCCAACTCTTTATGCTTGTACTTGAGGGGAAAAATTGTGGTGAAGGTGGGGGGCTGGGGAGGAATCTGCTAGTGAGGTATGTGTAGAAAGGGGGGGGGCTGTCTCTCCTCCGGGGTGTTTATGTGTGAGTGATTTTGTGTGGGGGAAGGAGGGGGAGTGGCCTGTCCCTCGGGTGTGTGTTTTTGGAAGGAAGGTGCATTGCTAGTTCTCAACTATATGGCAAAAAGAAATCTGCTTTGGTACTGGGGTATTTCTAGTCTCATGTTTTTTCTGCATTCCTCTGATCTCCCAGGGTTAACCTACCTGCCAACCCAAAGCGCAGAGAGGTAAAAGGGCCTTTTCACAACACCATCATGTTGCTTTATTCTCTGTTTGGTTCCTGTTTGCTCTGGCATTGATAGAATTTGCCTACTTAACTGGTATTCACTTTCACCCGCCTCCCCAGATGAACTATGCCATTTTGGGGCAGTTATAAATCTTCAGTTGTCATTTTATGGCACCGATATTACATAAGAGCTGTAAGTGAACTTGTTGATGTGTTTAAAAAATGGCTCCCACAACATTTATGAAAAGCATGTGAAGATATATAGAATGGTGATTCCAAAGTCTGGTGTAGGTGACTTGTTTAGTTAGCTGGCTACCTTTCTGTTTTACATCGCCTGAATCCTGCAGCAGGGACTGAACTAGTCCATTTCTTCTCATCATTAGTAAGCTGGGGGCGTACTGCAAACTGCACCAAATGGAAGACAATCCCTGAATGCACTACAGAATCTGTGAGGGCTCCTTAATTAACTAGAGTTAAGTTGGGGCTATCTGGAGAACATTTTTTCCTGTGTTATGGGTAATCAACCCTATTTAATTAGGCAGCTGCGTACCACAATAGTGCCATCAGATGGACATGGAGGTGAAGTGAGTGTCCCAGGAGACTCCAAATCAAAGTTTCTAGTCCACTGGACACCTGGTGGCTTTCATTTCACTACAGGGGAGAGAGAGAGAATGCAAAGTGCTCAAGGTAGACATGAAAGCTGCACCTCCTTCCCAGGAACATAATTCTCCAGCTTAATATAAAAATGCACAATCTAAGGCCCCAGCAAATGAAAACATGTCAAGATCAAGAGAGATCTTATAGACAAATATTTAGTCACCTTCCACTCATTGGAATGTATTTTAAATGAATTTATCATCATCTGGATTTCCAGATAAAAACATGTTATAAACCCAACCCAGAGGAGTGAATCAGGTTAGAAGCACTAAGAAAATCACTTTAATAGAGTATATGACAGCGACTTCATCTAGTCTGCTAGCAAGGTTGGTAGGGGGGTTCTTTCTCCCCTCTATGCCTTGTTTAGGTTTGTAGCTGCCACTCCCTGCAACTTACCCCCTCCCCCATGCCCTTCTTGAAGTGTGAACATCACTTAAGTTTTGCTTTGATTCCATCCCCTTTCTCTATGTTTACCCTATACCCTCTTGAATTCAGTCACTGTTTTTGAACTCAGCACCTTCAGAGGGAGGGGGATTCCAGGCTCCACTACCCTTTCCATGAAAAAAAAAAAAACCATTTCCTGATGTTGCTCTTAAAATGAAGTTGCAAAGAGCAAAACTTTACATCCTGTAGTTCTACAGCTTTCCTGTCTCTCAATCAGATTTATTTGTTTATTAATGCCTTTCATCTGAATCCTAAGTCCCCCTCCCTCTTCTCATACCATTTCTGTTGCTTTTCACGTACATATACTAAATACAAATTTATTCATTTAAATGTTTTCAGAAAGGATCTTATTGTATTTTGGTTTGGATTTTTATTGAACTCATTATTGCTTGCTGATAATGGAGATCTTTTGCTTTACTTACTGTATTTATCATGTTTGCACACTGCTTGTATGGGTCAAAATCCCTAAAAATCAGTTAGACATGCAACAAACTCCCTGGAATTCAAACATGCGGAGGATATGCATAAAGGAATCCTGTGCAGTAGGAGTGGATCCTCAGAAGCTTAGCCAAAATTGGGTGGCAGAGCAGGTGGGGGAAGAGAGGTTGGTAGTTGGGAGGCGAGGATAGTGGAGGGCAGACTTATACGGTCTGTACCAGAGCCGGTGATGGGAGGCGGGACTGGTGGTTGGGAGGCGGGAAATACTGCTGGGCAGACTTGTACGGTCTGTGCCCTGAAAAAGGCAGGTACAAATCAAGGTAAGGTATACACATATGAGTTTATCTTGTTGGGCAGACTGGATGGACCGTGCAGGTATTTTTCTGCCGTCATCTACTATGTTACTATTTAGAAAAAAAAAAAGAGACAGCTTTTTACCTGCTGCAGTAAAAAGGGGCTTCAGCATGTGTCAAAAACCTGTTGCCAGAAAATGTGGTCAAGGCGGTTAGCTTAGCGAGGTTTAAAAAAAAGGGCTGGTGGTTGGGAGGAGGGGATAGTGCTGGGCAGACTTGTACGGTCTGTGCCCTGAAAAGGCAGGTACAAATCAAGGTAAGGTATACACATATGAGTTTATCTTGTTGGGCAGACTGGATGGACCATGCAGGTCTTTTTCTGCCGTCATCTACTATGTTACTATGTATGTTACTATGACTCTTTTTAAAGTAATGTCAGTTCCTGTCTATCTATATTTAGAAAAGAGTCCCTTGTTCACCAAGCCTTTTCTGAAATATGAAGGGTTTTGTGCACACATGGACCTAAACACCTGTTTTCTGACCTCTGGTACATAACATAAACAAAGGTTTCCATTTCTTCTAAAGGGGTATTATTTATATAGAGATTGAGCTGCTGGTGTAATCTCTAAATATTTTAGTGTGAAAAGTCTAATGATATTGGGATCTTTGTGCATTCATGGGACCATTTCATAAAGGAGTCCAGCGCATAGAACAACTTTTCAATTTGTATGTGATTTACGTGTTGATTTTTCTGGGGTGGACACCAGGCAGATCAGGGCTGTGACAGGCACATGCAGGTGTTTCATTCAATGCACCCAGCACAGGCACACACACAGTTCAGCTAGAAATGCTTCATCCTTCCTTCTCTGCACTAATTTTACAAAGCCACATATTTATTAGTAAAAGAGATTCAACAAATGCACCTTGGTATTGCCTTGAAGGCCTTCCGCATCTGTTTTTATAAAAATCCAGTTGAGGAAAAAGTAAGATTGCAAGAACTGTGGGTCCACACAGGGCCAGTTTTAGGCAGACTGGAGCCCAGGGCAGACATTTAGGAGGGGGCCCCTTCCCCCAATCTCCCCAACCACTGCCACCACAAAACACAGACAGGCCTTCACCAAATAAAGGAAAAAGAAATTAGAAAAATGGAAATCTGAACACCAAAACTGAAACACGGCAAGTACTGCAACACTGAAGAAATAAAAACAGAAATGCACTTCCTTTTTGTAATGATCACAATTGGTAGCATCACCCCCACTTTGGGCTCAGACCCCCCCCCCCCCATCACCCTTGCTGTGGCTAGCAGGGATCTCCAAGCTGTGCCAGCTGAAGACCACTTCCTCTGGTCCAGCAGCCAGAGTTCTCCAAGCTCTGAAGCTGGCAGCTGTGTCCTCAAGCCGCTGCCGCTGCTCAGTTTTCATGTATGCAGAAAAACTAAGCATTCATGGGCGTGGGTCAGCAGTGGTGGCAGCAGCTCAGGGACACTGTCTCTGGCTGCAGGGCTTTGAAGAGCAGCAAAGGAAGAGGAAGTCTTCACCTGCAGAGGCCTGGAGATCCCTGCCAGGTCTAGTATTTATATCTTGCATTCAGGCAGGGGGTGGCAGCAGGCAGCAGGGAGAGAATTTGATGCCCAACCATTTAAGTTCAGCCCTGTCCCCACCACCCCAATCAATCATCTGGCTATGCCAATAAACACATAAGTACATAAGTAAGTAAGTACATAAGTAATGCCACACTGGGAAAAGACCAAGGGTCCATCGAGCCCAGCATCTTGTCCACGACAGCGGCCAATCCAGGCCAAGGGCACCTGGCAAGCTTCCCAAACATACAAACATTCTATAATTGTTATTCCTGGGATTTTGGATTTTTCCAAGTCCGTTTAGTAGCGGTTTATGGACTTGTCCTTTAGGAAACCGTCCAACCCCTTTTTAAACTCTGCTAAGCTAACCGCCTTCACCACATTTTCCGGCAATGAATTCCAGAGTTTAATTACACGTTGGGTGAAGAAAAATTTTCTCTGATTTGTTTTAAATTTACTACACTGTAGTTTAATCGCATGCCCCCTAGTCCTAGTATTTTTGGAAAGCGTGAACAGACGCTTCACATCCACCTGTTCCACTCCACTCATTATTTTATATACCTCTATCATGTCTCCCCTCAGCCATCTCTTCTCCAAGCTGAATAGCCCTAGCCTCCTTAGTCTTTCTTCAT
Source organism: Microcaecilia unicolor (assembly GCF_901765095.1). Taxonomy (NCBI): domain Eukaryota; kingdom Metazoa; phylum Chordata; class Amphibia; order Gymnophiona; family Siphonopidae; genus Microcaecilia; species Microcaecilia unicolor. The sequence goes on along the minus strand of NC_044031.1, from coordinate 771,703,723 downwards.
AGGGAAGTCGTCCCATCCCCGCTATCATTTTAGTCGCCCTTTGCTGCACCTTTTCCAATTCTACTATATCTTTCTTGAGATGCGGCAACCAGAATTGAGCACAATACTCAAGGTGCGGTCGCACCATGGAGCGATACAACGGCATTATAACATCCTCACACCTGTTTTCCATACCTTTCCTAATAATACCCAACATTCTATTCGCTTTCCTAGCCGCAGCAGCACACTGAGCAGAAGGTTTCAGTGTGTTATCGACGACGACACCCAGATCCCTTTCTTGGTCCGTAACTCCTAACGTGGAACCTTGCATGACGTAGCTATAATTCGGGTTCTTTTTTCCCACATGCATCATCTTGCACTTGCTCACATTAAACATCATCTGCCATTTAGCCGCCCAGTCTCCCAGTCTCGTAAGGTCCTCTTGTAATTTTTCACAATCCTGTCGTGAGTTAACGACTTTGAATAACTTTGTGTCATCAGCAAATTTAATTACCTCGCTAGTTACTCCCATCTCTAAATCATTTATAAATATATTAAAAAGCAGCGGTCCTAGCACAGACCCCTGAGGAACCCCACTAACTACCCTTCTCCATTGTGAATACTACTACTACTACTACTTAACATTTCTAGAGCGCTACTAGGGTTACGCAGCGCTGTATACTGCCCATTTAACCCCACTCTCTGTTTCCTATCCTTCAACCAGTTTTTAATCCACAATAGGACATTTCCTCCTATCCCATAACCCTCCAATTTCCTCTGTAGCCTTTCATGAGGTACCTTGTCAAACGCCTTTTGAAAATCCAGATACACAATATCAACCGGCTCCCCTTTGTCCACATGTTTGTTTACTCCTTCAAAGAATTGAAGTAAATTGGTCAGGCAAGATTTCCCCACACAAAAGCCGTGCTGACTCGGTCTCAGTAATCCATGTCCTCGGATGTGCTCTGTAATTTTGTTTTTAATAATAGCCTCTACCATTTTCCCCGGCACCGACATCAGACTCACCGGTCTATAATTTCCCGGATCTCCCCTGGAGCCTTTTTTAAAAATGGGCGTTACATTGGCCACCCTCCAATCTTCCGGTACCACGCTCGATTTTAAGGATAAGTTGCATATCACTAGCAGTAGCTCCGCAAGCTCATTTTTCAGTTCTATCAGTACTCTAGGATGAATACCATCCGGTCCAGGAGATTTGCTAATCTTCAGTTTGCCGAACTGCCCCATTACGTCCTCCAGGTTTACCGTGAAGTCAGTAAGTTTCTCCGACTCGTCCACTTGAAATACCATTTCCGACACCGGTATCCCACCCAAATCTTCCTCGGTGAAGACCAAAGCAAAGAATTCATTCAGTCTCTCCGCTACGTCTTTGTCTTCCTTGATCGCCCCTTTTACCCCTTGGTCATCCAGCGTCATCCAGTAATTTGTGATACACAAATCCCAAAGTTAAATTCCAGTTAATAAATTGAAAATAAAATACTTTTTTCATCCTTTGATGTCTGGACATTTTATATTTCCATCGTATTGGTCCTAGTTTCTCTGTCTTCTACTAATTCTCTTTCCAGCAACTTTTGTCAGTTTGTCTTTTCTTCTCTCTCCTGTCTTGTTCTATTCCTTCACTACACCTGTCTCTGACATATTGATCCTTCCTTTATCTGTCTTATCTCCCTTTTTCTTTTCAGCCTCTCTATCCACTCAAACTTCATCTTCTTTCTCGCCCTTCTTCTTTTAACTTTTCAGCTACCTATTAACTTTCCATATTCTTCTCTCATTTCCCATCACTACTTTCCCAGCCTGCTATTCCCTTCCATATTTCATCTACTTTCCATTACCACATTTCTACCTCTGTATTCACTATCCTTCTCTCACTAATTATCTTGCCATCCCTTCTTGGCTTTTCCCACATGGTTCCACTATTTCCACTAGTTCCTCTCCCGCCCCCTCTCCTTCCCTTCATCCACTGTTGGAGCCCAATATTTTCTCTCCCTATCCCCCCACCACCATGGCCTAACATCTCCCTGTCCCTTTTTCTCTACACCCCTATCATCTTCCTGTCCCATTTCTGTAACCTCCTCCCCACACCCCATGGTCAATCATCTCTCTTCCTCTCTCTCCCTTCCATGGTCCAACATTATAAGAACACTAGTAAAGAAGGCCCATTTCTCAGAGCAATGAAATGGGCTCTAGCTTGTTTTTTTTTGGGGGGGGGGGGGTGACTCACATACGGAGAGCAGGAGCATGGACATCCAAATGGATTTGTTCTGTCAGCGCTGTTCGTGTTGTCGGTGCTGCAGTGTAAGTGAGCAGTTAAGTCTTCATTGCTGCTGGCGCTCCGTTTCGTCCAGTGTCAGTGCTCGTCCCTCGTCGTCATCACGTAGTGAAATGAGGGCGGGGCACACACTGATGGGGAAAGCGGCTATCTCGACGCCTCAACTTCTGGTGGAGAAAGCTGATCTCGACGCTTCAACTTCCGGTGGTGGCTTCATTTAGAACGTTGGGGTTGTGAATTATATAGATAGATAAGAGTAGCCATACTGGGTCAGACCAATGGTCCATCTAGCCCAGTATCCTGTTTTCCAAACAGTGGCCAAGCCAGGTCACAAGAACCTGGCAGAAACCCAAAGTGTGGTAACACTCCATACTACAAATCCCAGGGCAAGCAGTTGCCTCCCATGTCTGTCTCAATAGCAGGAACCTTTCCTCCGGGAATTTGTCCAGACCTTTTTTTAAACCCAGATACGCTAACCAGTGTTACCACCTCTTCCGGCAAAGAGTTCCAGAGCTTAACTATTCGTTGAGTGAAAAAATATTTCCTCCTATTTGTTTTAAAAGTATTTCCATGTAACTTCCTCGAGTGTCCCCTAGTCTTTGTACTTTTGGAATGAGTAAAAAATGGATTTACTTCTACTCGTTCTACACCACTCAGGATTTTGTAGACCTGAATCATATCTCCCCTCAGCCATCTCTTTTCCAAGCTGAAGAGACCTAACCTCTTTAGCCTTTCCTCATATGAGAGGAGTTCCATCCCCTTTATCATTTTGGTTGCTCTTCTTATAACCGTTTCTACTTCCACTATATCTTTTTTGTGATATGGTGACCATAATTGTACGTAATACTCAAGTTGCGTAAGCACCATGGAGCGATACAAAGGCATTATAGTATTTTGGGTCTTTCTCACTATCCCTTTCCTAATAATTCCTAGCATCCTGTTTGCTTTTTTTGGATGCCGCCGTACACTGAGCAGAAGACTTCAGCATATTATCTACAATGACACCCAGATCTTTTTCTTGAGTGCTCACCTTTATCCACATGTTTATTCACGCTTTCAAAGAAATGAAGCAAATTGGTGAGGCAAGACTTCCCTTGGCTGAACCCATTCTAACTCTGTCCCATTAAACCATGTTTGTCTACGTGTTCTATAATGTTATTCTTTATAATAGTTGCCACTATTTTGCCCGGCACCAACGTCAGGCTTACCGGTCTATAATTTCCAGGTTCACCCCTAGAATCCTTTTTAAAAATCAGCGTCACATTGGCCACCCTCCAATCTTCAGATACTATGGATGATTTTAATAACAGGTTACATATTACTAACAGTGGAATGTATCTGGACTGTTCTTCCAAGATGGTATATTTGAATAATGTCCATGCCTAATTTAGTGTCCTAACCTTTGCATCTGATCCTTTTAGTTTCTTTTAAACCATTTTCCTCATTTTATTATAGTCGCCCTTTCAAAAATTAAATGCAGCTACAGTAGATTTCTTTTGCAGGTTCATCCCAGATAGTAGCTCAAACTTAGTCATGTTATGATCACTTTTTCCCAGGGGACCCAACACCACCACCTCTTGCACTATACCATGCACTCAACCAAGGACCAGATCCAAAATGGGTCACCCTGTTGTCGGTTCCTGGACCAGTTGCTCCAAGAAGCAGTTGTTTATTACATCTAGAAATGTTATCTCCCTGGCACTCCTTGATGTGACATTTATCCAGTCAATATCGGGGTACTATTGCTTCCTCCCTCTTTCCTGCTACTGTTGTTCCCCATCTACCCTATCCCACATAAGCCTGCATCTCTTCCTATCTCCTCCCCTCCCATTATTCAACACCTGCCTCTCCTTCCCTTCCTTCCTTGGGTCCAACATCTTTCTCTTCCTTCCCAACTGCTCTCCCATCTAGCATCTCTCCCTCCCTCCCACTCCTGAGTCCAATATCTTTCCCTCCCTTCCCTCCACCCTATTGCCATCTCTCTCTCTCCTCCTCTCCTGTTCCCAGGCTCAGCATTTCTTCCTCCACTATCCCCTCCTCCTGGTCTATTTTAAAATAGATCCAGGGGGCCCCCATGGTCCCCCATCTCTTCCCCCTTCTTGCTACTCTGATCTAAGGTCTCCCTTCCTTTCCTGTCTGCCTTACATCGTGTTTTGTTGACAGGAGATCATTGGCGGGTTTGGCATGGCAGTGATTCTGATACGCTACCTGTGACTGTCCCGGCGCTGTTCCTATTCTGCCACTGCCGTGTTCCAAACAGGAAGTTGCGTCAGATGGGGGTGGAATGTGGCAGAGGAACAGCACCAGGACAGTCACAGGTAGCGTATCAGAATCACTGCCGTGCCAACAATCTGTCCACAAGAACACGATGCAAGATAGTCATGGAAGGGAGGGAGACCTTGGATCAGGGTGACAGAGCTGCCAAAAGGTCCTGGTTTTTGAGAGGGAAATTTTAGTACATGTCCTAGCCCCACCCCCATTCTGTCTTGGCTCCACCCACTCTACCTCATGGTCCCACCCCCTGGCACACCTCAGTCCCACGGCCATTCCAGAAAATATTTTATTTACACCAGTGACAACCAGGGATGGGTAAGAGAAGGTGCTTCAGTTCACTCTGCTACACCCCCTGTCCAGCATCTATTCCCAGAAGGGACATAACGCGAGGGGGCCTTGGCCCCCTCACTTTCCGCTTAAGCCCACTCCAAAATTGTGGCACCGGTTTATTATTGACCAGATAGAGAGTTTTCAGTTTTGGTACAGTAAAAGCCATCACAAGAACAAAATATAAGAAAACCAATGGACTGCATTAGGGGCTTAAAACCCATATAGTTATGTTTAAACAGAAGAGATCTGCATGAAACAAAACATTTGACTTATAAAACCACTTGTCCCTGAAACATGTTCAAAACAGAATAATCCATTTGTGTATCTAAAAGGTAAACTTCTACAAAACAGATGCAGATGTGATTCCAGGTGCCCAATGAAAGGAGAGTTTAATTCTACTTCCAATCTTTATAACACCAGGCTTTTTGAGGCAGATTATGACAACAGTTAAGATGAACCCAACAAGAAACAGGATATCCTCACTGAAATTTGGCCACTGTATAGAACAGTGTAGAAAAATGAGCACAAAATACAGAGTTTATAACTGCTGTTTCGCTATCTGCAACAATAATTTTTCAAGCTGTTTTAGTAATAGTCAATAGTTATTTCATGATGTTCATATTTACATATGGGAAGCTTTCAAATAAATTAAAAAGACTTCCACCTTTTAAGGCATTGCCTATCCATAGTAACATAGTAAATGACGGCAGATAAAGACCTGAACGGTCCATCCAGTCTGCCCAACAAGATAAACTCATTTTACATGGTATGTGATACTTTATATGTACACCTGAGTTTGATTTGTCCTTTCCATTTTCAGGGCACAGACCGTAGAAGTCTGCCAAGCAGTGGTTTTGCTTCCCAATTACCAGTGTTGCCACCCAGTCTCCGCTAAGATTCAGTGGATCCATTCCTTCTAAACAGGATTCCTTTGTGTTTATCCCACGCACGTTTGAATTCTGTTACCGTTTTCATCTCCACCACCTCCCGAGGAGGGTATTCCACATATCCACTACCCTCTCCGTGAAAAAATACTTGCTGACATTAGTCCTGAGTCTGCCCCCCCTCAACCTCAATTCATGTCCTCTAGTTCTATTGCCTTCCCGTCTCCAGAAAAGGTTTGGGGATTAATACCTTTCAAATATTTGAACGTCTGTATCATTTTACCCCTGTTTCTCCTTTCCTCCAAGGTATACATGTTCAGGTCGGCAAGTCTCTCTTCGTATGGTTGCATCACAAATCTCATACCATTTTTGTAACTTTTCTTTGCACTGCTTCCAGTCTTTTTACATCTTTAGCAAGATACGGCCTCCAAAACTGAACACAATACTCCAAACTTTAGACTTCTTACAGTTGGACCATGCATAGGCAGTCCCTTATTTCTAATAACAAATTAAAGGTAGCACTTTGGGAACAAGGTTGAGGGAGGAAAGAAGGAAAAGAGGAGATGCCAGGCCAGGGAGAGCAGTGGTGGTGAATAGAAGGGAAGGGAAAGATGCTGGAGCAGGAGTGCGGCAGAGTGCCTCATTATAGGACCACCCTATCAGCGGGAGACTTTCTCATTTTGGTGGGAGTGCGGGAGATGACCCGTCAAAGCAGGAGTCTCCAAATCAATGTGGGAGACTTGGCAGGTCTGGGGTGACAAGAAGGAGGAAGAGATGATAGACTGCAGGGCCCCCTCCCCAACTCCAACCCTGGGTCCACATATTAACTGCTTGGGGAAGGTGCGTAGCAAGGTAAGAAGTGTCTGTGCCAGCACGTCTGTCACATGGATCATTTTAGGCATAGCCTGAAAATTCAACTCTTTCGTTTACAGGAGAAAGATGTCTGTTTCCTTCCTGCATGGATGAAGCCTCTTTCCAACTATCAATCAATATGATAACTGTACAGCAAGAAGTTGGATTTAAAGTTGATCCATAGCTTGCTACAGTATCCCGTGATCTTGCATCGTAGGTGAGCGACTTCCTCAGCAAGGATGAATTATGTGGTATATTACCAAAGGTGCAGGACATGGAGACATAGCTGGGGTGAATATCAAGGTCCCCGTGCTCTATTGTCATCTCCGTTTTCCTCATTACGCTTTTCTCCCCCCTTACATTGTAAGCCGCTCAGACATTTTTGATGGACGGGGTATAAACCTTTAATAAAACAAACTTAAACTTGAAGGTCTGAACCTCCCAATAGTCGGTGCTGACTTCTCAGTTTTCCTCTTTCTTTACATTTCTCTCTGAGTGAATTCCGTAATACACGTCTCCAAGCAGGGTAATTTCTCAACAGAGCACTTTCATACCAATTTGGAAAGGTGCCTATTTTATTTTTACTTAATAAAGGCAACATAGGCACATATCCATTCATGAAACTGGCTCCCAGCAGCCCACAGATCTACCCCTGTCTGAGTGATGGACTACTAAACTCTTGGTCTGCTCAGACGACACCCATGAGAAAACCGACGCAGAAATCATCCAGGTAGATGCTGCTTTTGGTGCACCTGCTTTTTACATGTGCAAGAAAAGCTTTCTAAAAGAACTTTTCAAAAGCATTTCTGCAGCTAAAAAAGAAGATATTCAAAGCAATTTAACAGGTCAGAAATGGTCCCTGGCCAGATAAATCACCTGTTACTGCCACTGAAAATATCCGGTTAGCAACTATGACAGAACTGGCTATTTGGGGGGTATCCTGAAGGCAGAGTCAGCACTTTCAGTTAAGTGATGATATTCAGCACTTCACCACATAAAACACAGCCCTATCTTTTACAAAGCTATGCTAGCGATTCCTGTTCAATTCCTATGAGCTTCATTAGGGATTCACAAGTGCGGCTTTGTAAAAGGACACTTTAGCAGTGCCTCATAGCTAGTTAAATGCTAAATATCGCACTTAAGTGGCAATGTTCTAGCCAGCTCCACAAACCCAAAAATTCAATGCTGAAGCCCGGACATGGCACGACACTGTATTTTCGGCCATAATACTCTAAGTGGCCCTGGCTGAATATCGACCCCAACGTGCTTACATTCGTGATCTGTCTGATGCTCGGCATCTATGAGGAGAATTTTCAAAAGCATTCTCCATGGGTAAAACAGTGCTATACAAGATCGTCCACTCTGCGTGTGTGCTGTGTCTGGGGAGGCATTTCTGAGGCTGGGATTTTGGCAACTTTGCACTTACTCACATACTTTGAAAACTGCAGCATTTGTGCTAAATTAACCTAGAAAAAAATCGTGCACCCTGAAGGGTGGGTATGAATGTAAGCACACAGTTTCCAGTGGACTATTTTCATAGGAAATGCGTCTGCATATTTTCTGTTTGAAAATCCGACACAGAGAAAACCTTTCTAGCCTCATTAACCTCTAAAGGGGTGATTTCATAAGGGGGCCCTGGGAAGGAAGGCACAGAGAAAATTTGTTGCCCCTGATTTATAAACTTTTATGTTGAAATCATTTTATTGCAGACACAGAACAAAAATCATACTCTTTTACATTTAGATTTTCCTCTACATAAGTACATAAGTATTGCCATACTGGGAAAGACCAAAGGTCCATCAAGCCCAGCGTCCTGTTTCCAACAGTGGCCAATCCAGGTCACAATATACCTGGCAAGATCCCCAAAAAAGTACAAAACATTTTATACTGCTTATCCCAGAAATAGTGGATTTTCCCCGTCCAATTTAATACCTCTCTCCCTTTGTCACCCCCTCCTCTTACCCTTATCCCCACGCCCCCACCCCTCAGGTACATCGCTCCACTTATCGAAGCTAAAAATCGAAAACAGACATAAATGAAATGTTCAAAAGAGATTTGCATTGGTGGAGAGAGTGTGTTCCAAAATTTGTACCAAAATGCACTGAAAAAGTACTCCTTGCTGAGAGGTAATGTCTTGTACTATCAGCTGTTCTATCTTTAAATGAGAAATCCTATGAGAACGCCAGTGTTGCAGCAAAAGCACCTTTGGGGAAAGCCAGAATACCAATATTCATTTTTTTTTGCTATTACCACTGATCTCCGCAAGAACCTTTTCATTATAGGTACATAAGTACATGCCATACTGGGACAGACCAAAGGTCCAGCAAGCCCAGCATCTTGTTTCCAAAAGTGGCCAATCCAGGTTACAAGTACCTGGCAAGATCCCAAAAGAATACAATACATTTCATGCTGTTTATCCTAGAAATAAGCAGTGGATTTTCCCCAAATCCATTTAATAATGGCTTATGGACTTTTCTTTTAGGAAGCAAACCAAACCTTTTTTTAAACCCTGCTAAGCTAACTGCTTTTACGACATTCTCTGGAAAGAATTCCAGAGTTTAATTATGTGTTGCGTGAAGAAATATTTTCTCTGATTTGTTTTAAATGTACTACTTTGTAGCTTTATTGCATGCCCCCTAGTCCTAGTATTTTTGGAAACAGTAAACAAGTGATTCACGTCTACCCATTCCACTCCACTCATTATTTTATAGACCTCTATCATATCTCCCCTCAGCCATCTTTTCTCCAAACTGAAGAGCTCTAGCCACTTTAACCTTTCCTCACAGGGAAGTCATTCCATCCCCTTTATCATTTTCGTCACCCTTCTCTGTACCTTTTCTAATTCCACTATATCTTTTTGAGAAGTGGTGACTAGACTTGCACACAATATTCGAAGTGAGATCGCACCATGGAGTGATACAAAGGCATTATAACATCCCATTTTTGTTTTTAATTTCTTTCCTAATAATACCTAACATTCTATTTACTTTCTTAACCGCAGCAGCACACACTGAGCAGAGGGTTTCAACATATCATCCATGATGACACCTAGATCCCTTTCCTAGTCGGTGACTCCTAATGTGGAACCTTGCATTACGTAGCTATAGTCTGAGTTCCTCTTTCCCATCCATCAGTTTGCACTTGCTCACATTAAATGTCATCTGCCATTTGGATACCCAATCTTCCAGTCTCGTAAGGTCCTCTTGTAATTTTTCACAATCCTCCTGCGATTTAACAACTTTGAATAACTTTGTGTCATCAGCAAATTTAATTACCTCACTAGTTACTCCCATCTCTAGGTCATTTATAAATATGTTAAAAAGCAGTGGTCCCAGCACAGACCCCTGAGGAACCCCACTATCTACCCTTCTCCACTGAGAATACTGACCATTTAACCCTACTCTCTGTTTTCTATCTTTTAACCAGTTTTTAATTCACAATAGGTAACCATCTTAATATCAAAAAAGCAGACAACTAGTTCACTCCTGCTTAGGTGTAAGGGGATTAAATATCATTAAATGTTACAAGGAATTAATTTATACTTGGGGATAGCTAGAGCACTCACTAATTTTTCTCCACCACTTACCTATAAGGTAAGAATGATTTACAATTGCAAGAATAAAAGGAATCTCTGTTGAAATGCAGTGTCCTGCGTTTCCAGATTTAAAGTCATGCACTCAGGACACAAAGACCATCTATTTAGCTTCAGAAAAGGTTTATTTAAGGTACAAATCATGTAAATAATATTGCAAACCAAACGAGAGGTAGGTCTTACAGATCTTTACAGAGAATCTGTACTTAAGTAAAGTAAGGTAGCAGGTCTAGATCAAAAGTTATGTTACTTACAGGTCCTTGTTACATAGTATGAACAGCATGAGGTAGGCACATGGTTGCAGAAGAGGTCCTCATAGCAGGCAGGCAGGTGAGCTGCAGGTCCCAGGAAGATGCAGGATGGAAGAGAAAAGCTGGCTAGCTGGGCTGCTCCCAGGCTTTTATAATGTTCCCTGAGCCCTGGATATTGTGGCGGAGCAGGTGGGGGAAGAGGGGTTGGTGGTTGGGAGGTGAGGACAGTGGAGGGCAGACTTATACGGTCTGCCAGAGCTGGAGATGGGAGGTGCGGGACTGGTGGTTGGGAGGCGGGAAATACTGCTGGGCAGACTTGTATGGTCTGTGCCCTGAAAAAGGCAGGTACAAATCAAGGTAAGGTATACACATATGAGTTTATCTTGTTGGGCAGACTGGATGGACCATGCAGGTCTTTTTCTGACGTCATCTACTACTACTACTACTCATACTGTCACAGGGACATCACTCCTATTCAACACTCCAAAATTGGGTGAAGCCCTTATGTGAATCTTATAATCATCGACAGAAACCCCCCCCCCCCCACGTATCAAATATCACGTATAAATATTTTTGTATTTTTATATATTTTTTTGTAATTTTATATTTTTTTAACTTATTTGACTAGATAAAAATCTGTTTGTGCCCGATTGAAATGGCCAACAATAAATGATTAGCAATGGAAAAAATAATGAAGCCACTTATCTTCACAGTCTGCACAATCTGCGAGCTCTCTGGACCCCGACAGGCTCCTGTTTCACTAATGCTTTGTCAAGTGATCTGAGCAATTGCAGACCTGCTGGAAAGAAAGACCGGTCAATAGCATATCAGTCACAAAAGTGAACTTAATTAAATATAACTTGGCTGTTGCTCACAAAATGTGGACCCACTGTGTAACACCATGTGCCACTGCCACCACTTAAAAAAAATCAGAAATTGTCATCAAACGCGCAGACAAGGGTGGGGCAGTGGTGGTATTAGATAGAGACAAGTACATTCAAGAATTTGAATCATAACTGGCTGATGAGAATGCTTATCGTAAATTGGATCAAGATCTGACTGAAAGATTGCAGAAGACAAAGATTTGACCCAAGTAGGGTTGGACCACAGGTTTCTAACGAAGAAAGAATATAATTTTCTTAATAATCCTCACCCGATCATTCCTGTGCTATATGCGCTGCCCAAAATTCAGAAAGACATCTACAATCCCCCAAGGACTTCGATCATGTCATCCAGAGGATCTCTACTGGAACCTTTGTCTACATTCGTTGATTCTTTTTTGAGACCATACATCACTGAGAGTCCTTCATACATCATGGATACAACACATTTTCTACAGATACCGGCATGTGTTGGTGACATTGGACATTAAATCTCTATACACTATGATCCTGAAAGAAGAGGCTTTAACCATGATCAACGACACACTAGAATTCAGACCTAGACCACATGATGTTCCCACCTTTTTTCTATATTCATTAGCCAGATTGGCCTTATGTGAGAATTATTTTCTTTTTCAATATTGTTTATTTTTACAAACATCGGGGGTGGTCATGGGAGCCACATTTGCTCCCACAATAACGAATCTATTCATGATCACCTTTTAGGATACATGGCTTGCATGATCTAACATAGTAACATAGTAAATGAAGGCAGATAAAGACCTGTATGGTCCGTCCAGTCTGCCCAACAAGATAAACTCATTTTACATGGTATGTGATACTTTATCAGGCTTATTTTCGAAAGAGAAGGGCGCCCATCTTTCGACACAAATCAGGAGATGGGCGTCCTTCTCTCAGGGTTGCCCAAATCGGCATAATCTACTACTACTACTACTATTTAGCATTTCTATAGCGCTACAACGCATACGCAGTGCTGCACAAACATAGAAGAAGACAGTCCCTGCTCAAAGAGCTTACAATCTAATAGACAAAAAATAAAGTAAGCAAATCAAATCAATTAATGTGTACAGGAAGGAGGAGAGGAGGGTAGGTGGAGGCGAGTGGTTACAAGTGGTTACGAGTCAAAAACAATGTTAAAGAGGTGGGCTTTCAGTCTAGATTTAAAGGTGGCCAAAGATGGGGCAAGACGTAGGGGCTCAGGAAGTTTATTCCAGGCATAGGGTGCAGCGAGACAGAAGGCGCGAAGTCTGGAGTTGGCAGTAGTGGAGAAGGGAACAGATAAGAAGGATTTATCCATGGAGCGGAGTGCACGGGAAGGGGTGTAGGGAAGGACAAGTGTGGAGAGATACTGGGAAGCAGCAGAGTGAGTACATTTATAGATTAGTAAAAGAAGTTTGAACAGGATGCGAAAACGGATAGGGAGCCAGTGAAGCGACTTGAGGAGAGGGGTAGTATGAGTAAAGCGACCCTGGCGGAAGACGAGACGGGCAGCAGAGTTTTGAACCGATTGGAGAGGGGAGAGGTGACTAAGTGGGAGGCCAGCAAGAAGCAGATTGCAGTAGTCTAAATGAGAGGTGACAAGAGTGTGGATGAGGGTTTTGGTAGAGTGCTCGGAAAGAAAGGGGCGGATTTTACGGATGTTGTAAAGAGAGAAACAACAGGTCTTGGCGGTCTGCTGGATATGAGCAGAGAAGGAGAGAGAAGAGTCAAAGATGACCCCAAGGTTTCGAGCTGAGGAGACAGGGAGAATGAGAGAGCCATCAACAGAAATAGAAAACGGGGGGAGTGGGGAGGTGGGTTTGGGGGGAAAAATGAGAAGCTCGGTTTTGGTCATGTTTAATTTCAGGTGGCATTGAGACATCATAAGTACATATATAAGTAGTGCCATACTGGGAAAGACCAAAGGTCCATCTAGCCCAGCATCCTGTCACCGACAGTGGCCAATCCAGGTCAAGGGCACCTGGCACGCTCCCCAAACGTAAAAACATTCCAGACAAGTTATACCTAAAAATGAGGAATTTTTCCAGTCCATTTAATAGCGGTCTGAAACTTTGGTTTGGATGCAAGGTGAGATATCAGGGGTAGAAAGGTAGATATGGGAGTCATCAGCATAGAGATGGTAGGAAAAGCCATGGGATGAGATTAATGAACCAAGGGAAGAAGTGTAGATAGAAAAGAGAAGGGGACCAAGAACAGAACCCTGAGGTACACCAACAGGCAGAGGGATAGAAGTAGAAGAGGATCCACCAGAGTGAACACTAAAGGTGCGGAGGGAGAGGTAGGAAGAGAACCAGGAAAGGACAGAGCCCTGGAATCCAAGTGAGGACAGAGTATCGAGAAGTATGCTGTGATCAACAGTGTCAAAAGCAGCGGAAAGGTCAAGAAGAATGAGGATGGAATATTGACCTCTGGATTTAGCCAGTAATAGGTCATTGGAGACTTTAGTAAGCGCAGTTTCGGTTGAGTGGAGAGGGGCGAAACCAGATTGTAGTGGGTCAAGAATAGCATGTGAGGAGAGAAAATCAAGGCAGCGGTGGTGAACAGCACGCTCAAGTAATTTGGAGAGAAAAGGAAGGAGGGAGATGGGTCGGTAATTAGAGGGACAAGTAGGGTCGAGTGAAGGCTTCTTAAGGAGAGGTGTGACCACAGCATGTTTAAAGGCAGTAGGGACAGTTGCAGTGGAAAGTGAGAGATTGAGAATGTGACAGATAAAGGAATAAGAGCAGGTGAGATGGCATTAAGAAGGTGGGTGGGAATGGGATCAGAGGAACAGGTGGTACATTTTGAGGAAGAAAGCCGATTTTGGGTGTCCCCAACTTCTTCCTGTCGCGGGGACGACCAGAGTTCCTGGGGGCATGTCGGAGGTGTAGCAAAGGCGGGACTGGGGCGTACCTAACAGATGGTTGTCCTCGAGCGATAATGGAAAAAAGAAGGGCGTCCCTGACGAGCACTTGGGCGACTTTACTTGGTCCATTTTTTCTTACGACCAAGCCTCAAAAAGCTGCCCGAACTGACCAGATGACCACCTGAGGGAATCAGGGATGACCTCCTCTGACTCCCCAAGTGGTGACTTACCCCCTCCCACCCTGAAAAAACAACTTTAAAAACTTTTTTTGCCAGCCTGAAATGTCATACTCAGGTCCATCGCAGCAGTATGCAGGTTCCTGGGAGGGGAGGTATGTGTGTGTCAGCGCCCAAGTTTTCCTGAGGACGTTCTTGCAGGACGTCCCGGCGAAGGGGCAGGGGAACCCATATTATCGAAACAAGATGGGCGACCATCTTTCATTTCAATAATACGGTTGGGGACACCCAAATCTCAACATTTAGGTCGACCTTAGAGATGGTCGTCCTTAGAGATGGTCATCCCTGATTTTCAGCGATAATGGAAACCGAGGACGCCCATCTCAAAAATGACCAAATCCAAGCCATTTGGTCATGGGAGGAGCCAGCATTCGTAGTGCACTGGTCCCCCTCACATGCCAGGACACCAACTGGGCACCCTAGGGGGCACTGCAGTGGACTTCAGAAAAAGCTGCCAGGTGCATAGCTCCCTTACCTTGTGTGCTGAGCCTCCCAAAACCCACTCCCCACAACTGTACACCACTACCATAGCCCTTATGGGTGAAGTGGGGCACCTAGATGTGGGTACAGTGGGTTTATGGTGGGTTTTGGAGGGCTAACCTTTACTACCACAAGTGTAACAGGTAGAGGGGGATGGGCCTGGGTCCACCTGCCTGAAGTGCACTGCAGTACCCACTAAAACTGCTCCAGGGACCTGCATACTGCTGTCATGGAGCTGGTTATGATATTTGAGGCTGGCATAGAGGCTGGAAAAAATATTTTAAAAATTGTTTTTGAGGGAGGGAGGGGGGGGGGGTTTAGTGACCACTTGGGGAGTAAGGGGATGTCATCCCTAATTCCCTCCAGTGGTCATCTGGTCATTTAGGGCACATTTTTGTGGCTTGGTTGTAAAAAAAAAAAAAAAGGACCAAGTAGAGTCGCCCAAGTGTTCGTCAGGGACGCCCTTCTTTTTTCCATTATCGGCTGAGGACACCTATGTGTTAAGCAAGCCCCAGTCCCGCTTTCGCTATGCTTCCGATATGCCCCTGGGAACTTTGGTCGTCCCCACGATGGAAAGCAGTTGAGGACGCCCAAAATAGGCTTTCAATTATACCGATTTGGGCGACCCTGTGAGAAGGACGCCCATCTTCCGATTTGTGTCGAAAGATGGGCGCTCTTCTCTTTCAAAAATAAGCCTGATAGTCTACTATGGTTTATATTGCAACCTTACTATCAGGGTACCCTGTCTTCCCTTTTCTGGTAATATCTTTGAAAGATACCTTGTTCCGAACCATATGTTTTTGAATGACTGTTGGCCTTCCCTCAGGTTCTAATTTAAAAGCTGCTCTATCTCCTTTTTTAAATGCTGATGCCAGCAGCCTGGTTTTAAGGTGAAGCACATCTTTCCATAATAGGCTCCCCTTTCCCAGAATGTTGCTCAGTTCCTTACAAATCTAAAACCCTCCTCCCTGTGCCATCACTTCATCCACGCATTGAGACTCTGGAGCACTGCCTGACTCTTTGGCCTTTTGCATAGAATGGGGAGTACTTTGGAAAATGCTACCCTAGAGGTTCTGGATTTGAACTTTCTACCTAAGAGCCTAAATTTTAGCTTCCAGAACATCTCTCCCACATTTTACTATGTCATTGGTACCCACATGTACCAAGACAGCCAGCTCCTCCCCAGCATTATCTAAAATCTTATCTATGTGATGCATGAGGTCCACCTTCTTTGTACAGGCAGGCAAGTGACCAGGTGATCCTCATTTCCACCAGCCACCCAGCAATCTATATGCCTAATAATCTAATCACTTACTACAACAGCTGCTCTATCCCTTCCCTCCGGGCATAAGCGCCTGGAGACACATCCTCGGTGTGAGGAGTTATTGCATCCCCTGCTGTGCTGCTCCTGTCTACAGGATTACTTCCAGCTGCACCAGGGGTGATGCTCTCCTTTTAGAAGATCTCCCTTCTCCAAGGCATCACAGAGGCTACCAGACTGAAGGTGGGACCCTCTCTACAATGTCCCTGTAGGCCTTCTCTGTGTAGCGTTCTGTCTCCCTCAGCTCCTCCGCTACTCTAGCCTCAAGAGAACGGACTCATTCTTTGAGAGCTAGGAGCTCTTTGCATCGACCACACACATATACCCTCTCACCAACTGGAGATAATCATACATGTGACTCTCAAATGCAAAAGGCTGGATAGCACCCATCTTACTGCTGGACTGCTGTCTGCATCTTAGTATTATAGAGTTGTTTAATTAAAACTTCTTAATGTACTAGGAATATCAGATGAATATAAAGAGCCTTAAGATTATATGGTATAATTTATTTAATGTTTGCTTCTCAGAAACTAAATGTAATTAAAACTCTAATGAAAACTCCTCTTTGTTGTCCTAATTAAAATAATTGACTATAAATGAAGTTTGCTTCTTTTTTAAAATTCTGTGTTTATCAATATCCTACAATTCCTCTTTTAAACCCATATTTAGCACAGAGCAAAATACTCCGCCTTATTTTCAAAAGAGAAAGACGCCCATATTTGACCCCAAATCGGGAGATGGGCGTCTTTCTCCCGTAGGCGCCCAAATCGGTATAATTGAAAGCCGATTTTGGGCGTGTTCAACTGCAATCTGTCACGGAAACGGGCAAAGTGATAGGGGCGTGTCGGAGGCGTGGTGAAGGTGGGACTGGGGCGTGTTTATCGCCAAGGAGGATGGGCGTCCTCGGCCGATAATCGAAAAAGAAAGGCGTTTTTAGCGCAAATTTTGGGTCACTTTTTTGGACCCTTTTTTCACGAACAAGTCCCAAAAAAGTGCCCTAAATGACCAGATGACCACTGGAGGGAATCGGGAATGACCACCCCTGACTCCCCAAATGGTCACTAACCCCCTCCCACCAAACAAAAAAAACAAGTTTAACAACTTTTTTTTCCCAGCCTACAGGCTCAAATGTCATCACAGCAGTATGCAGGTCCCTAGAGCAGTTGTTAGTGGATGCAGTGGACTTCAGCCAGGTGGACCCAGGCCCATCCCCCCACCTGTTACACTTGTGCTGCTAACTGGGAGCACTCCAAACCGCCCCAAAATCCACTGTACCCACATCTATGTGCCGCCCCTCTTCAGCCATAAGTGCTATGGTAATGGTGTAGAGTTGTGGGCAGTAGGCTTTGGGGGGGGGGGGATTTGGGGGGCTCAGCACCCAAGGTTAAGGGAGCTATAGACTTCAGAGGTATTAAAAAAATTTTTTAATTGTTACAAGTGCCCCCTAGGGTGCCCAGTTGGTGTCCTGGCATGTGAGGGGGGCCAGTGTACTACGAATCCTGGCCCCTCCCATGACCAAATGCCTTGGATTTGTTCGTTTTTGAGCTGGGCATCTTCGGTTTCCATTATCGCTGAAAAATGATACTGCCCAGCTGAAATCCGCACAAATCTGATGCATTTGCCTGGCACAAACCGTATTATCGGAAAAAAGATGGACGCCCATTTTTTCAAAATACGGTTTGTCCCGTCCCTTCACGTACCCGTTCTCGGAGATAGACGCCCATGGAGATGGGCGTTCACGTTCGATTATGCCCCTCAATGTCACTTACCCAAAGAGAAGTCCTCTTCTCTTAGAACTTCTCAGAAAGAAAGTTAAGTGGGACCTTGCCTCTCTATATAGTTTGGATTCTAAGGAGACTGTTTCAAACAAATCCTTGACGCTAGCCCAGTAAACAGATTGCCCTTAGTAACCTTTGCAAATATTCTACTTCCTCACACCTTAATTAACACTTAATTCAGGTCAGTAGCAGTGCTACCTCTCCAGCAGGAAAAGAACAGAAAATAACTTTATTTTAGGACAGTTTGAGCCTTGTTACTATCCTTTTTAAAGTTCTTTGGCTGTTGTTTCTACCTCTAGAGAAATTTTCAGTTTAAAACTATGGGGAAAAGAGTTGTACACTATAGAAACTATATAATAATGCTTGCTTCGTCTCTCTCTCTCTTTTATTTATTTATTTTTTAATTTTTAGAAGTCTTTATTAAGTATTAAGCATTACAACAATGGAAAACATAGAATCCAGGGCACATAGTACAGATTCTCTTACCAAGCCCAATATGCCCCCCAGCCGCTAAAGTCAACTTACAAGAGTAATGTAGTCTAAATAACATGAAAAAGTGATTAACAAGCATACATATATTTCCAGTATTTATAGAGAAGAGAATTTTCCTTTCAAAAGCAAGTAGACACCCACCTAACACCCAATCTCTGTCTTTTATTTTTTAGTTTTTTCTAAGACTGAACTAGGCCCTACTGTGCCTTCTAGAGTCTATCCTGTTAATGCTGTGGCAGAAATTAAAGTTTTAAAACTATGGGGGAAAGGGTATGGAGACTAGCAAATAAATTGCAAACTCCTACATTCCCTTTGGTGTAGGAGTTTGCAAAGTATAACCATCAAAACAGCAGCAGAGGATCCATTTTAACTCCACAAGTCCACAATGATGAAATCACCATGAACAATTGGCGTGAAAATCTGAGAATTGCCAGGCACCTCCAGACCATGTGAAGTGGTCACTGGCAATTGACACTTCAGGTAGGCGCCAGCGATTGTGATTCCAACTTGGTGCACCCTTCTCAGGGAAACATAGAGTAGTAACGCAAATGTATACAGTAATTCCCAGCTTTGAGCATTCTCAGTAAGATTCACAGGAGCCAATATTCAGACAGGCTATCTCCTGCGGTCAGCGCCAGGCCATTTCTGGTTACTGGCATTGAATATCCAGTTTACTTTTGGCCAGTTTGACTTTGAACAGCCAAGCCAATATTCAGCACTAGCTGGTCAAAGCCAAACTAGCCAAACAACAGAAGAAGATAAGAATAGTCATACTGGGTCAGACCAATGGTCCATCCAGCCTAGTATCCTTCTTCCAACAATGGCCAAGCCAGGTCACAAGTACCTGGCAGAAACCCAAATAGTAGAAACATTCCATGCTATTAATGCTAGGACAATTAGTGGCTTCCCCATGTGTGTCTCAATAGCACACTATGAACGTTTCCTCCAGGAACTTGTCCAAACGTTTTTTGAACCCAGATACGCTAACTGCTTACTACATCCTCCAGCAAAGAGTTCCAGAGCTTAACTATTCTTTGAGTGGGAAAAATATTTCCTCACCCTCTTAACAGCAAGTTCCAGAGCTTAACTATTGCTTTAAAAGTATTTCCATTCAATTTCATTGAGTGTCTCCTGGTCTTTGTACCTTTTGAAAGAGTAAAAAATCATTTCACTTTTACCTGTTCTACATCACTCAGGATTTTGTAGACCTCAATCATATCTCCTCTCAACTGTCTCTTTTCCAAGCTGAAGAGCCCTAACCTCTTTAGTCTTTCCTCATATGAGAGAAATTCCATCCCCTTTATCAGTTTGATCGCTCTTCTTTGAACCTTTTCTAACTCCACTACATCTTTTTTGAGATACAGAGACTACGTGCAATACTTGAGGTGAGGTCGTACCATGGAGCGATAGAGACATTTTAGTATTCATTATCTTATTTATCCCCTTCTCTAATGATTCCTAGCATCTTGTTTGCTTTTTTTTGGCCGCCACCATACACTGGGCAGAAGATTTTAGCATACTGTCTACAGTGACACCTAGAGCTTTTTCATGGTTGCTGACCCCTAAGGTAACTATGATTCAGGTTAATTTTCCCAATGTGCATCACTTTGCATTTGTACACATTAAATTTCATCTGCCATTTTGATGCTCAGTCTTTCAATTTCCTAAGGTCTTCCTGCAATTTTTCACAGTTCATATGTGTTTTAACAACCTTGAATAGTTTTGTGTCATCTGCAAATTTAATCACCTCACTCATCATTCTGATTTCTAGATTCAGTTCAATTCAGGTCTTATATACTGCCAGTATCCCTGTTTATAAGTACATAAGTATTGCCATATGAGGACAGACCAAAGGTCCATCAAGCCCAGCATCCTGTTTCTAACAGTGGCCAATCCAGGTCACAAATACCTGGCAAGATCCCCAAAAAATTTCAATATATTTTATGCTGCTTATCCTAGAAATAAGCAGTGGATTCCCCAATTCCATTTTTAATGGTCTATGGACTTTTCCTTTAGGAAGCCAGATCATTTATAAATATGTTAAATGGCACCGGTCCCAGTATAGATCCCTATGGCACTCCACTATTCACCACCCTCCATTGAGAGAAATGGCCATTTAACCCTACCCTCTGTTTTCTGTCCAATAACCAATTCCTAATCCACAACAGAACATTGCCTCCTATCTCATGACTCTAACTTTCTCAGGAGTCTCTCATAAAAGCTTTGTTAAAAGCTTTTTGGAAATCTAGATACACTACATCAACTAGCTCACCTTTATCCATATCTTTATTCATTCCTTCAAAGAAATGAAGCAAATTGGTGAGGCAAGACTTCCTTTGGCTGAAACCTCCACTTTAAATATAATACAAAACAACTGAAACCTCAAACCTCCAAACAGGAAAAATACAAATATATGTACTATATCCTTGTTATCTCAGGAGTAGGTTAATATCATTGGTTCCCCAAGAAGGGAACCCTGTTTGGAGGTTTGAGGTTTCAATTGTATTATATTTAAAGTGGAGGTTTTCCACAATTAAAGGGACACTTACAAACCAACTAACTATAAATTTGGCAAACTCCTCTTAGAGAGTTAGATTATTTCAATAGAGTTTGTTTTCTCCTGTTAAATATTAGAGTATTTATGTGTTATTTAATTTTATTCTTTATAAGAGTTTCTACTATTTTCCCTGACGTCAGACTTACAGATCTGTAATTTCCAGGATCACCCTGAAACGCTTTTTAAAAATTGGTGTTACATTGGCCACCCTCCAATCTTCAGGTAATACGGATGACTTTAATGACAGGTTACAGATTACTAACAGCAGATCAGCAATTTCATGTTTGAGTTCCTTCACTACTCTTGGATGCATGCCATCCAGTCCAGGTGATTTGCTACTCCTTAATTTGTTGATTTGGCTCAGTACGTCTTCCAGGTTCACTGACATTTCTTTTGGTTCCTCAGCATCATCACCCTTGAAAAACATTTCTGGTACAGGTAGATCTCTTAAATCTTCATCCATAAAGATGAAGCAAAGAATTCATTCAGTTTCTGTGCTATGACTTTGTCCTCCCTGAGTGCCCTTTTTGCTCCTTCAATATCTAATTGTCTCACAGATTTCCTCGCAGGCTTTCTGCTTCTGATGTACCTGGAAAAGTTGTTACTGTGAGTTTTTGCCTCTGCGGCAAGTTTTTCTTCATATTTTTTTAGCCTTTATTATCAGTGCTTTGCATCTAATCAGGGACGTAGCCAGACCTCACGGTGGGAGGGGGCCAGAGCCCGAGATGGGGGGACAATTTTGGTCTGCCGCCTCGCTGTCCCCAACCTCTGCCAGCTGAAGCTTTCTCCGATGCCACCGCATTGCCTGCCCTGCTCTCTCTTCCCCCTCATGTCCTGTATCCTTTTGGCTCTAATAGCCTCTTTCACTCCACCTTTCAACCATGCTGGCTATCATTTTCTCTTATTTCCACCTTTCTGAATACATGGAATGCATCTGGTCTGGGCTTCCAAGATGATATTTTAAACAATGTCCTAATCTTTGCATCCGATCCTTTTAGCTTCTTTTTAACCTTTTCCTCATTTTATCGTAGTTACCATTTCAAAAATTTAATGCTGGTAGAGTTAAGCGGCAATGCATGAAAATCCAGCGGATAGCTTGTTATATTGCCCGATATAGCCCCAGATGCAAAGTAAGTACCTGTATATAATATATAATCTGCTTTGGTTGCTAGTTTTTATTTTTTGCCCAGTTGTGGTGTAGAAACTAACTAAGAAATGAGATCATTTTGCAAGATGAAGCAGTGGCTAGACAATAACATTATCAATATTTGTTCATGACATATCATCTCCTTTATTGCAGAATTTCTGGCATTAACATTCTGTAAAATGGAAATTTCACCCTTTTCTGCTTAAAGCAGCAGCATTATCAAATTACTCAGAAAAAATATGAAATTGCTTGTCATTTCTTGCTGGGAATCACCTTTCTTCCTGGTTTCTGCATTGTGAGGATTAATTTTATGAAGATTTTAAGATTAGGAAGTGGCTGTCATAGGGGCCCTTTTAAACGTGTGGATTTCCTGTGCCCTGAGGCTATAATTTTTGTTTTCTTTCCCATTTGCGCGGGTGCCCTTTCTGCCACCTATTTACTAGGCGCTAAGGGTTCCCGCGCTAAACCCGTGCTAATTGGCAGCATACAGCAATCTTATGGTTAGCACAGTGGCATTTCTACTCTCCGCCCCCAAAAACACCCCACGCTCGTGCGTTGATAGAGTTCGGGTCTTCTAAGTGAAGGTTGATATCTCCTAGTACTAGTGTATTGGAGTTGGTTACACGTGTGTTTGAAATGAAGTCCATGAAGTTGGTCTGGCCTTCCATTCCAATTACCTGGAGGTCTGTAAAACAAGACACAATTCACATGATTGCGTAGGGTTTTGTTCTGGATTCTGATTGAGGCAATTTCAAGTTGAGGTGTTATGGACTTGGCAGTGGTTTTGGTGGTAAAGTGGAACCGATAGATTAGTGCTATGCCTCAGCCTCTCTTTTCTTTTCTGGTCGAGTGTGTGATTTGTATCCTGTAGGGCACAGGTCTAGGATTATAGGGTCCTTTTGGTCATGGATCCAACTTTCAGTGAGGAAGAGGTAGGTCGCGGTTTTCTGACATGATCTAGTCTGTTAGTATTGCTGTTTTTATTTTTCAGCAGATCTGGCGTTGACGTAGCCCACTTAGATTGTTTGGAATGGTCTTCTGTAATTTGGTGTTAAGTGGACTTTTGTAGTTGTCGTTTCTTTGTTGAGGTGAGTTTGTTTGGGCCCTTCTTTCCCTTCTGTTGTGGTTGTTCGCATGTAAGTGTTCTTCTTTGTTTAGGTTGTTTATCAGTTTGGTGAGGTGTGGTGGTATTTGATCGATCTATGATGATTGTGTAGTATGGGTATGATGTTGTTTTCTGCGAGTGGGGGTGGTTAGTGTTAAGTAGATCAGTGTTAAGGAGTAGATTATTAGGAGTAGTTTGAGGGTATTCATTATGGTATATATTTCCTGTGGTTACTATTAAGACCGTGTTGCCCCAATCTGCTCTCCTCACAAGCCTGCCTTCTCCGGTTGATCAAATGCAGTGCAAAAGGCTCCTTCTCAGGCACGCCCGTCCTGCTGAAGGGTCTTCAGTTTACTAGCAATTATTCAGTTTTTACTGTCAGGCCTTTAAAGCCTTGTCAGTTGTAAAGTCTCAATATCTTGAAATATAATAGGCACTTTACTCACGGTCTGGTGATTGGACGCATTGCCCAGGGCACAGAGACTCTGCAACCCTGGGAGCTGTGTCTATGTTGGAGGTAGACATCAGAGGGGGGGGGGGCAGCAGCCTCAGGCTGCCCCTACTGCTTTGCTCTGAGTCCCTCGGAGCCTGTCTCAGGGGCCTCCGCCGTGTTGCCCCGTCTCGTCTTGTCACTGTTGGTGCGCTCTGGTCTCGGTGCTGTCGACTGAGCCCTTGGCGGCATCGGCGGTTCCCTCCGAGAGCGTCCTCATGCCTCCATAACTCCCATGCTCCTGGGGCAGCTCCACCGGACAGTGCTCCCCTTTCCTGCTGCCGTCTGAGGAACTGGCGGGCGGGTGAGCGAGGAGGCAGAGCTGGGTGCACGACTGCTTCCACACAGCCCGTGTGGTCCCCCGTGGAGAAGCTCGATCGTCTCTCCCTGCTGTAAGTGGCGGGTGGGTGAGGAGGCAGAGTCGGGCGCGGGTCCCTGTCCCGCAAGCCTTGTGCAGTCCCCATGCGGAGAGGTTCGGATGCCCCTCCCTGCTCCGAGGGCGACACCGGTGCTGTTCGCCAGACCCGCACGAGCTTTCCGAGCACTGTCTACTGCCTCATGCGGTCCCCCTGTGGGGGGCAATTCAGACTGGTGCCCGATTAACTCAGCACAAGTTAGGGCATCTGTTTGCTTAACTTTAGCAATTGCTTAGATGGTAAGTGCAATCTTGGAATTACTGCAGGCAGTGGAGAGGGGAAGAGGGATTATCTGAGAGGTCAGGAATTTGTAAGACAAGAGGCATCATTGACCATAATCATATCTTGGAATGTAGCCATGGGAAATGCTGGTAATTTGGTTTTTAAAGTCCAGTATCTAATATTTAACAGGCACTTCTGTGCATCAAGACATGCAGCAGATGGATGTGTTTCACTCCTGTGAAATTATTTGGAAGTTTTAATGCTGAGGAAGCTTCAGCAAGATAACAGAGATTTAGAGGTAGTATAAGTTATAGATATGAACATTATCTCAAAAGGTTGTAGTAGTGGTTTCAGTTAGCAGTTTCTGATCCTGGTGTCCTTTGTTCCAATTGATGCAGATCTTTGGAGGTTTTTTCAGTTGTAAATATGCTTATTTTACAAGCAAAGAGAGTCAAAGATCAAAGGCTGCCAACAATAGAGAAACAGATAGCTGTACATAGCACTTCTATGCAAATTTCTTTGGAAACTTAATGCAGAGGGGATTGGTGGTTGACTTTACTTTTAAGGAATCTAACAGATTCAGAATTTTAGAATTAGTTATATAGCTAAAATAAAACTTTAACTCACAAATTGTAGGTATGAACTTTATAGTTTCTGGTTCTGATATCCTTGGATGGAACTTAGTCGAGATCGGGTGGCAGAGCCGATGGTGGGAGGTGGGGCTGGTGGTGGGAGGCAGGGATAGTGCTGGGCAACTTATACGGTCTGTGCCAGAGCCGGTGGAGGGAGGTGGGGCTGGTGGTTGGGAGGCGGGGATAGTGCTGGGCAGACTTATACGGTCTGTGCCCTGAAGAGCACAGGTACAAATCAAAGTAGGGTATACACAAAAAGCAGCAAGTATGAGTTATCTTGTTGGGCAGACTGGATGGACCGTGCAGGTCTTTTTTCTGCCGTCATCTACTATGTTACCATGTAACTGATGCAGATACATAAGTATTGCCATACTGGGAAAGACCAAAGGTCCATCAAGCCCAGCAACCTGTTTCCAATAGTGGTCGATCCAGGTCACAAATACCTGGCAAGATCCCAGAAAGTACAAAACATTTTGTACTGCTTATCCCAGAAATAATGGATTTTCCCCAAGTCCCAATTTAATAATGGTCTATAGACTTTTCCTTTAGGAAGCCGTCGAAACCTTTTTTAAACTCTGCTAAGCTAACCGCCTTTACCACATTCTCTGGCAACGAATTCCAGACTTTAATTACATGTTGACTGAAGAAACGATTTTCTCCGATTCATTTTCAATTTACTACTTTGTAACTTCATCGCATGCCCCCTAGTCCTAGTATTTTTGGAAGTGTAAACAGATGCGTCACATCTACCCGTTCAACTGCACTCATTATTTTATAGACCTCTATCATATCTCCCCTCAGCCGCCTTTTCTCCAAGCTGAAGAACCCTAGCTGCTTTAGCCTTTCCTCATAGGGAAGTTGTTCCATCCCCTTTATCATTTTCATCGCCCTTCTCTGTACCTTTTCTAATTCCACTATATATTTTTTGAGATGCGGCGACCAGAATTGAGCACAATATCAAGGTGCGGTCGCACCATGGAGCGATACAAAGGCATTATAACGTCCTCATTTTTGTTTTCCATTCCTTTCCTAATAATACCTAACATTCTATTTGCTTCTTAGCTGCAGCAGCACACTGAGCAGAAGGTTTCAACGTATCATCAACGACAACACCTAGATCACTTTCTTGGTCCGTGACTCCTAATGTGGAACCTTGCATGACATAGCTATAATTTGGGTTCCTCTTGCCCACATGCATCACTTTGCACTTTCTCACATTAAACGTCATCTGCCATTTTGACTCCCAGTCTCGTAAGGTCCTCTTGTAATTTTTCACAATAGTCCCGCAATTTAACAACTTTGAATAACTTTGTGTTGTCAGCAAATTTAATTACCTCACTAGCTACTCCCGTCTCTAAGTCATTTATAATAGTTAAAAAGCAACGGTCCCACCACAGACTCCTGCGGAACTCCCACTAACCCCACTAACTACCCTTCTCCATTGAGAATAGGCTGCTGTAGGCTTTTTCCTTGTTGTCCAGGAGGAGGGTTAGTTACATAGTAACATAGTAGATGACGGCAGAAAAAGACCTGCATGGTCCATCCAGTCTGCCCAAGACAAACTCATATGTATATACCTTACCTTGAATTTGTACCTGTCCTTTTCAGGGCACAGACCATATAAGTCTGCCCAGCAGTATTTCCTGCCTCCCAACCACCAGTCCCGCCTCCCATCACCGGCTCTGGTACAGACCGTATAAGTCTGCCCTCCCCTATCCTCGCCTCCCAACCACCACCCCCTCTTCCCCCCAACTGCTCCGCCACCCAATTTCAGCTAAGCTTCTGAGGATCCATTCCTTCTGCACAGGATTCCTCTATGCATATCCCATGCATGTTTGAACTCCGTTACCGTTTTCATCTCCACCACCTCCCGCGGGAGGGCATTCCAAGCGTCTACCACCCTCTCCGTGAAAAAATACTTCCTGACATCTTTCCTGAGTCTGTCCCCCTTCAATCTCATTTCATGACCTCTCGTTCTACCGCCTTCCCCTCTCCGGAAAGATTCGTTTGCGGATTAATACCTTTCAAATATTTGAACGTCTGTATCATATCACCCCTGTTCCTCCTTTCCTCCAGGGTGTACATGTTCAGGTCAGCAAGCCTCTCTTCATACGTCTTGGAACGTAAATCCCATACCATTCTCCTAGCTTTTCTTTGCACCGCTTCCATTTTTTTGTAAAATATAGATCCAGCACCAATCACAGGGCATGAGGACAGTTATTTGTAATATGAAGGGAAGATAAAAAGTTCTTTACTCCAACCAAAATAAATGAAAGAAGTTCAAAGTAAAATTCAGCCTCAACACAGACTGAGCAGAAGTCAGTAAACGTTTGCGTTGTAAATAAGCAAAAAGAGTATTATTTAATCTAAGTTGCAGAGCCTGATGTGAACCCAGCCACCCAGTCAGGCACCCATCGTCCATCATTACAAAAATTCTTAGTCCCTCCCCTTTTCTTCATTCAATAATAACTAAAAGTCTTGAACGCGGTTATTTCCCTCCTTCCCAGAAACAGGCTACAGTTAGGCCTAGACTCAAATACAAATCACAACCTGTTCAGGAATGCAGTAACTATTGTCCAATTGGCAAATCTCTCTTTTATAACCAAAATTGCAGAAAACACGGTCTACACTCAACTTCAAGACTTCCTTGATAAAACACTAGCTCTTCATCAGAATCAGACAGGCTTTCGTCCTTTCCTCAGTACTGAAACATCTCTTCTTGTGCTCATTACCTATCTACGTTATCATCTTAACCAATCCACTTCAGTGATCCTACTTTCCCTTGATCTGACAGCGGCTTTTGACCTTATTGATCATACCATCCTTCTCTCGAGGTTATAACAATTAGGCCTAAGGGATACTGTGCTCCAGTGATTAGCCTCCTATCTCTCTGATTGCTCCTATATGGTGCAATGAATAATTTTTCTTCCAGTTTCTTTTCACTTCCATCTGGTGTTCCGCAGGGATCAGTCTTAGCTCCCATGCTTTTTAATTTTTTTTTCTTTCGCCTTTTGTGACACCTCTTCAGTCTTTGGAATTCACTCCGTACATCTATGCAGATGATATACAAATTCTTTGTACACAACCCAACAAATCCTACACTTAATCATCATATCAATACTAGGCTGCCCAAAGTAAAGAAATGGTTTACTGATAATAAACATGTGTTAAACCCTGACAAACCAAAGCTCCTTCTCTTTACAAATCAGCTCACCACTCCATTAGCAATTCCAGTTCAGCTACACTCCATCTCAGTTCCTCTAGTATAGAATGTCAAAATACTTGGGGTCATTATTGATTCAGACCTCCCATTTGTTCCCCAAATTTCTGATGTAGTTAACTTTTTTTTCATTAAACTTCGCATTTTCCATACCATTAAACCTCTCTTACACCCACTTGCTGGTACATTCATTGGTAATTAGTCAACTCGACTACTGTAATTCTTTATATAAAGGACTTCACATTTGGGACCTTAGCCTTTACAACTAGTGCAAACATAGCTATTAAGTCATTACCGGCCATAGAAAATTTTATCATGTCACCTCACTCTTAAAAAGAACAAATCCCTTATTTCTCTGGTAAAAACAAATGATCAGGAAAACGTACTAATACAAAAGTCACTATCAATAAAGTAAGAGGAGCTCCCTCAAAAAATAAACATCAACGTAGTACTCTTAATAGACCACTATCAGGTGAAACACAGCACTTGATTCATTGGGTAGCTCACTGTTCTTGTGATTTTGTATATACCTAAGTGCGCCCTGGAAACCACCAACTCCCCTTCCTCTTGTATCCCCCCCCCATCTTTTTTATTATTATTACATTTCCTCCCGTTATCCTCATGGCATTGTTGTCAGGGCACTCCCTTGCTTTCCTAATACTTTATTATAAGCTGCTTAGATAATATTTGATGGGTGGGTGTGAGCCCCCTAATAACTTTGAAAGTTGAGGTGGCTGCTTAGAATGGCAGTATCCAATATTTCACCACTTGCGTGAGGGCAATGCCAAGGTGAAGCAGTGATGTGCATGTGTACATACAGGTGTACATACAGGTGAGAACAAGTCAAACCAACGAAAGGAAGGTCCAAGTCTCCCGTAAAAACCACAAGAAACAACAAAAAGAACGGAAGATAACCAAGATAGACCAGATACAAATTGCAAAGAGTAAGAGCATCAAAAATTCTTTTATTAAGACCCTACACGGTCCGTGTTTCAGCCAACCGGCCTTCTTCAGGGGTCTTCAAATTGACATGTACATATGTGCCTCCAGAATTCTCATGGAATAAGAGATCCAAACGCTGGTGCTATCCGATATCAAGCATAGACACAAATGCTGCACTGAAAGGATATCGGGCCCTGAAACAGGGCATTATAAATGGAATTTCCATAACTCTAGAGGAAATAAATGATTGATTCATGGAGCAGCTGGTTCAGGAACAAGAGGGAACTATTTTACATTCCGGTTCTTAGTGGAATGCAGAACTTGCTGAGAGATCTAATGGTTTTGAGGTCACTTGATAATAGTGAACTTAAAATATCATAACATGATCACATTGGAGATAATAACAGGAAAGAAGACACTAAAGAAATCTAGTGCAGCAGCGTTTAACTTTCAAAGGGCAACTATGCTAAAATGAAAGAAGTAGTTAAAAAGAAAGCTAAAAAGAGCTGCTGCGAAGGTTTAAATCAGACATGGGTGTTGTTTAAAAATACCATCTTGAAAACTCAGACCAGATGTATTCCATGTATCACAAAAGGTGGAAAGAGGGCTAATGGACAGTTGGCATGGTTAAAAGGTGAGGGAGGGAAGGAGACTGAGAGACTCACCCAGAGGGTAATTTCCATCTGATGCCCTCCTCCTGGATTGGTTGGCTAGCTGCTCAAGGTGTCTGGCATCATCTTTAGGCACCAGGTCTCCCCTAAGGGGCATGCCAGACCCCTTTGGAGCCCCTTAAGGCTCTCTTTATTTTCCCGCTCTCATTTAATTTTGTGCCTGAGAGTGTGTTGTATATTGTTGTGGGGAAGAAGAGAGAGGTTACTAGACAAACATGTAGGACCGTGAAAGTCGTATGGACTAGCATATAGTTCCAGGAGTTAAGCCAATAGCAACATTGGATGCTTCTTTATTTGAAGGAGCTTCTTTTAGCTCCCTTGAAAGGATTCCTCCACCACGCAGGGCTGGTGGTTGGGAGGTGGGGATAGTGCTGGGCAGACTTATACGGTCTGTGCCAGAGCCGGTGGTGGGAGGCAAGGATAGTGCTGGGCAGACTTATACAGTCTGTGCCCTTAAGAGCACAGGTACAAATCAAAGTAGGGTATACACAAAAGTAGCACACATGAGTTGTCTTGTTGGGCAGACTTATACGGTCTGTGCCAGAGCCGGTGGTAGGAGGCGGGACTGGAGGTTGGGAGGCAGGAATAGTGCTGGGCAGACTTATACGGTCTGTGCCAGAGCCGGTGGTTGGGAGGCAGGGATAGTGCTGGGCAGACTTATACGGTCTGTGCCAGAGCCGGTGATGGGAGGCGGGGCTGGTGGTTGGGAGGCGGGCATAGTGCAGGGCAGACTTATACAGTCTGTGCCAGAGCCGGTGGTAGGAGGCGGGACTGGAGGTTGGGAGGCAGGAATAGTGCTGGGCAGACTTATACGGTCTGTGCCAGAGCCGGTGGTTGGGAGGCAGGGATAGTGCTGGGCAGACTTATACGGTCTGTGCCAGAGCCGGTGATGGGAGGCGGGGCTGGTGGTTGGGAGGCGGGGATAGTGCTGGGCAGACTTATACGATCGTGCCAGAGCCGGTGGTTGGGAGGCGGGGCTGGTGGTTGGGAGGCGGGGATAGTGCTGGGCAGACTTATACGGTCTGTACCCTGAAGAGCACAGGTACAAATCAAAGTAGGGTATACACAAAAAGTAGCACATATGAGTTATCTTGTTGGGCAGACTGGATGGAGTGTGCAGGTCTTTTTCTGCCGTCAACTACTATGTATGTTACTATGTTACAACCTGTAGTGGCAGTCTCCTCATCAGGTCTTGAGGGCCAACCCCCAGAAGGCTTGGGGTTCCTCAGCAACTGAGATTTCTTTTACTAAGGAAGTCTCTTTTCCTCCTCAATTGGTACAAGTCACTCATACAGTTCAAAAGATGTTACTCCTGGATATATAGTACCTCAATTGTGCTCTTTTATCTCTGAGTCTTTGCTAAGTTTAAATAGGTGGACACTAAAATGAATACTATTTCCTCACAAGTAACTATTGTAGAGAATAAAATTTCCTCCTTGAAAAATTCCACTATCTCTGCTATAAAAGATAGTCTTTTCTTCATTGAAAATTTATTTTCCTATCACTCATTATCTTTCAGCATGAAGGGGCTAAGTCTGCTGTTCTAAGAGCATATTTCAAAAAGAAGTCTACAGTATTTCTAGCAGGGGATTGCACAGACCGTGTAAGCTGGCTATTTTGGGGGGTTTTCGGGGGCAGAGTCAGCACATGGCGTGAATGAGACTGTGTGAAACACGGTCCTACCTTTATGCAGCAACACAGTTAAGTTCTGAATATTGACTTGTGGTCGTATGTTAGCTGACGCCACAGAAACCAGATACTCAGTTCCAAAGCCCGGTCATGACTCAACATTGAATATCCAGGAATAATGCCGGCATTGGTCAGCAAAATGCTCACTGCCACCGGCTGAATATTGAGTCCTCTGGGGTGACAAAAGGAAGCAAGTGAGTTTAGGAAGTCGTCCCCAGCAAAAGTAAAAGTGTAACAGCACTAGAGAAAATACTGAAATAAACCATTTTAGAAACTCACTTGTCAGCAACAAAGTTGGGGAGGCTAGGCAAAAAAGCTATACAGAAGATGAAAGAGCCAATGAAATCTAAAGAAGAAACTAGAATACTCACAAGCTAAGCAACAACGTTCAGGATCTCCAAGCCCTGAGGCAAACTTAAATGCTGATCTATCACCAAGACAGGACACAGTCATACCAAGCTACAGTCTTTTTCAGAAGGATAGAGAAGGACAAAAAGGAGGAGTAGTGTTGAATGTGAAAAAATATTAAAGCAGTTGAAATGAAGAAGGAAATAATATGGATCATCTTGAAAAGGGAAAATGGAACCTATATCCACATCAGTGTAATCTACAGATCTCCAACATAAACAAAGAAGCTGGACAAAGGTCAGGTACCCAAAAGTTGGGAATGAAAGGGGAGGTGCTGTTGCTGGGAGCTTTCAACCTGCCAGATGCGGATTGGAATATCTTATCTGCAGAATCAGAAAGAAGTAGAGAGATTATGGATGCATTTCAAAGTGTTCTTCTCAGACAAATGGTGACAGAACCCTCAAGGGACGGGCGATGCTGCATCTGGTGCTCACAACTGGAGAACGTGTGTCCAATATCTGGGCAGTAGTGATCATCACACGGTGTGTTTCATATAAGAGCTAAAGCAGAGTGCTGACTCTCCCAAAATATCAATTTGGGCTGCTTTAGTTGATACGAAACACAACGGCATGACTTGCATTAAATAAAAAAGCTTTTGTTTATGTCACTCCTTTGTTGATCCAATTTGAGCTAATTTGTTTGATATATACTGTTTTGTGATTGGACAGCTCAATTTATCTGAAGATAAATTTTTTAATTTATGTGAACCTAAAAC
This sequence comes from Microcaecilia unicolor, assembly GCF_901765095.1. Classification (NCBI taxonomy): domain Eukaryota; kingdom Metazoa; phylum Chordata; class Amphibia; order Gymnophiona; family Siphonopidae; genus Microcaecilia; species Microcaecilia unicolor. The sequence goes on along the minus strand of NC_044031.1, from coordinate 771,671,006 downwards.
AGAGCTTGTTCCTGCTGTGATAGAACAGTGTGTTTTAAGCCTGTAAAATCGCTTACTTATTTCCTGTACTGTATTTCTTTAGTTTGGACAGCAGGTGGTGCATGTTTATGTTTTGAAGCTGCTGCAGAACTGAGACTGTTTTCATTGTTTAAGCCTTTTGGAAACGCAGTCTGCTGTATACTTTCAAACTTGTTGTTCTGGGCTCTGATTGGCTTAGAGTTTGAAGTTACCCATAAGTTGCTGGTTTTGTGCTTAGTTTCAACCAGGGGGAAGAAAGAGAAGCATATCTTTGCTAAAGCCCTGTGATCAGTTATATTTGATAATCTATAAGCAGCATTTTTCCTGATCCCCCCAGGTACTTTTTAGAAAGTAAACAAATGTTTTATAATTGATCAATATTTCACTTAACGGTTATTGTTTACTGATGTGATAAGGGGAAGACCTCTGTACGGATGTGATAAGGGGAAGACCTGCATACGGATGTGATAAGGGAAAGATCTGCGTATGAATGTGATAAGGGAAAGACCTGCGTATGGATGTGATAAGGGGAAGACCTGCATATGACAGCACTAATGGTTAGTGCAATGCAGTGCAGCTCCTTGCGACTCTGGGCAACTCACTTAAGCTCCATTGCTCCAGATACAAAAAAACTAGGACAGAGGTAGTACCTTCATGTGCATCTATTATTATTAGGAAAGGAAAGCAAAAATGAGGGCGTTTTAATGCCTTTGTATTGCTCCATGGTGCGACCGCACCTCAAGTACTGTGTGCAATTCTGGTAACAGCATCTCAAAAAAGATATAGTGAAATTAGAAAAAGTACAGAGAAGGGCGAGAAAAATGATAAAGGGGATGGGACAACTTCCCTATGAGGAAAGGCTAAAGCGGCCAGGGCTCTTCATCCTGGAGAAAAGACGGCTGAGGAGAGATATGATAGTGGTCTATAAAATAATGAGTGGAGTTGAACGGGTAGATGTGAAGCGTCCGTTCACGCTTTCCAAAAATACTAGGACTAGGGGGCATGCGATGAAGCTACAATGTAGTAAATTTAAAATGAATTGGAGAAAATGTTTCTTCACTCAACGTGTAATTAAACTCTGGAATTCGTTGCCAGAGAATGTGGTAAAATCAGTTAGCTTAGCGGAATTTAAAAAAGGTTTGGATGGCTTCCTAAATGAAAAGTCCATAAGCCATTATTAAAATCCACTGCTAATTTCTAGGATAAGCAGCATAAAATGTATTGTAATTTTTGGATCTTGCCAGGTACTTGTAACCTGGATTGGCCACTGTTGAATACAGGATACTGGGCTTGATGGACCTTTGGTCTGTCCCACTATCGCAACGCTTATGCTCTTAGCAGTGGCGTAGCCAAGGGTGGGCTCGGGTGGGCTCAGGGCCACCCACTTTTTGAGGGGGTAAGCAAACATGTGGACAATGGGGAGCCGGTTGATATTGTATATCTGGATTTTCAGAAGGCGTTTGACAAAGTGCCGCACGAAAGACTCCTGAAGAAATTGCAGAGTCATGGAATCGGAGGTAGGGTATTATTATGGATTAAGAACTGGTTGAAAGATAGGAAGCAGAGAGTAGGATTGCGTGGCCAGTATTCTCAGTGGAGGAGGGTAGTTAGTGGGGTCCCGCAGGGGTCTGTGCTGGGTCCGTTGCTTTTTAATGTATTTATAATGACCTAGAGATGGGAATAACTAGTGAGGTAATTAAATTCGCCGATGACACAAAATTATTCAGGGTCGTCAAGTCGCAGGAGGAATGTGAACGATTACAGGAGGACCTTGCGAGACTGGGAGAATGGGCGTGCAAGTGGCAGATGAAGTTCAATGTTGACAAGTGCAAAGTGATGCATGTGGGTAAGAGGAACCCGAATTATAGCTACGTCTTGCAAGGTTCCGCGTTAGGAGTTACGGATCAAGAAAGGGATCTGGGTGTCGTCGTCGATGATACGCTGAAACCTTCTGCTCAGTGTGCTGCTGCGGCTAGGAAAGCAAATAGAATGTTGGGTGTTATTAGGAAGGGTATGGAGTCCAGGTGTGCGGATGTTATAATGCCGTTGTATCGCTCCATGGTGCGACCGCACCTGGAGTATTGTGTTCAGTACTGGTCTCCGTATCTCAAAAAAGATATAGTAGAATTGGAAAAGGTACAGCGAAGGGCGACGAAAATGATAGTGGGGATGGGACGACTTTCCTATGAAGAGAGGCTGAGAAGGCTAGGGCTTTTCAGCTTGGAGAAGAGACGGCTGAGGGGAGATATGATAGAAGTGTATAAAATAATGAGTGGAATGGATTGGGTGGATGTGAAGCGACTGTTCACGCTATCCAAAAATAATAGGACTAGAGGGCATGAGTTGAAGCTACAGTGTGGTAAATTTAAAACGAATCGGAGAAAATTTTTCTTCACCCAACGTGTAATTAGACTCTGGAATTCGTTGCCGGAGAACGTGGTACGGGCGGTTAGCTTGACGGAGTTTAAAAAGGGGTTAGATAGATTCCTAAAGGACAAGTCCATAGACCGCTATTAAATGGACTTGGAAAAATTCCGCATTTTTAGGTATAACTTGTCTGGAATGTTTTTACGTTTGGGGAGCGTGCCAGGTGCCCTTGACCTGGATTGGCCACTGTCGGTGACAGGATGCTGGGCTAGATGGACCTTTGGTCTTTCCCAGTATGGCACTACTTATGTACTTATGTACTTATGTACACTTTGGGCTCAGTATGCCTAAGATGTGGCTGGCAGGGATCCCCAAGCCCCACCAGCCAAAAGCTCCCAACAACTGTCCCTCCTGCATACCTTGTAAATACCAGATCTTTGGCTGCAGTGAGCAGTGACTGATACATACTGCTCGCACCGGCACTACAGCCTACCCTCTGATGTATTCCTGCTTATGCGGAAACAGGAAGTTGCATCAGAGGGAAGGCTATGGGGCCCACATGAGCAGTGTGTATAGTTGCTGGTGAAAATCTGCTATTTAAAAGATATTCAGGGGAGGAGGGGGGATGTTTGAGAGACCATATGGCATGCAGGCGAGAGAAAGACGTACCAAATCACTTGTGGGACAAGGCGGAGTTCTTCTGCCCACCCATCTTAGGGCCCAGGCCCACTCAAAATTGGGTGTCTGGCTACGCCCCTGGCTCTTACGCTAGAGCAACATCTAGCAAATGAACAGTCTGAGGAGTAGTGAAGTGAAACTATATCACCTGGGAATGTTAAGGAAGGCTTGGGGGGGGGGGGGGGGGCTGACAGGGTGTGCTTAAGGGGGGGCCACAATATGTGGGGGGGGGTCTGGGAAAGGTGCTGTAATTGGAGGAAGCTAGGAATGGGGACTATAGTTGGGGGGGTGGACTGGAATGAGAGTCCCCCTCTGCTTGAGCCTTTCTTTTAAATAAGGGGAAGGGTTAACATAATAAATAACAGAAAGAATAAAAAGGAAGCATAAATAAATAAATAAAAAGAACAAAAATATTATTCAGCTTCTAAAAAATAAATTACCCATAAAGAAAGCGAAAAAGAGTCATTTATGGGCCTTTTACTAGTAGTTTTGGGATTGGCGCTTGCTTCCCATACGCTAAAAATACTTTTTATTTCTTAGTGCTGGGGGACGTGTTTGGGGGTTAATCAGTTAGCTACATTGATTAGCTCAGGAGCCTGTACCGCCCTGAAAATAGGTGTCATAAATGCTGCTGAACTAACGGGGAAATTGCATGTGGCCATTAATAGAGAAAATGGAAAATGCAGCTAAAAGTGGCTCAGCTTAGCTTAGTGAAATAAAATAATAAGAAGAGAAAAAGGTAAAATAATATGCTTAATCCTGCATGTAATAGTACAGCCTCTGCTGTGTTTTAAAGCTTTAAAAGCATTTTTAATGTATGCTGTAAATTTGACCCCCACATGGAGTCATTTTATAACAATAGCCACGTTGAATTTTCAAGGTAGTTTACATTACAAATAATAATATAGATGAAAGCAGAAAAGACAGAAGGAATCAGTTACATATCACAAAAAGAGGGGAAATGTATCTGGGTTTAAAAAAGATTTGGACACGTTTCTGGAGGAAAAGTCATAATGAAACAGGTGGGAAATCAGGAGACGAAAGGCAAATTTTGGTTCCAAACAAGGCAACTTTATTGCTAGCAAGTGAACAGCACCGAGTAGCCTCGGGACACTGTGTGTCATAAATCATCTGACGCTTACATTTATACTTCCCTACTGGGCCTGCGCATTTGGCCCCTTACACGTCACAACTGTCATGCGCAGTAAACATTTGTAGTTCTTACAGTACAAAATTGTAGTCCCAGTACGTACACACGTCATAACACTGAAATGATACTGGCAAGAAAAACGAAACTTAGCAGCTTATTCTGTACACACAATGCTCCTTTCTAGCACAGGAGATAAGGTGCGGCTCAGGAATGCAGGGGGGGTGTTAGCACCCTCCAAGGTCGCCTACTCAGATGGCGTTGCTACGTGCAAGCTGGTCTTGTATAGGCCTTGCAAACTACTGTTACAAGCTATATGTCTAATAGCCCTGCATTCTGTCTGTACATTAGTAAACAGCAAACTTCTTTTGTTAGTAAACAGTAAAACTGGATAAGGCACGAATGTCCAGTGCAGTAATAAGGTGTGGCCAAACAGCCAAAAGCAGAGGTAGAGTGCATAAGTAAAAGTCCATCAGTAGGCACAAAACATGAGGTTGTCCTGTTGCTCAGTAGTATTCAGGTAGTACCGGCGTTCCACTCCTTCATTCCCCCCTTTTGATACTTGAACATCCATTCTGGTGGAGAGTATCAACTCCATGAATCCTGAAAAGGAAAGAAAGGACAAGGATAGTTAGCGAGGGAGGCAACAAGCGAGCCCTAAGCCCTTGCACAGCCGTTGGTTACTTCGCCGGGGTTGAGACGGAGGGCCCCTAGTGGAATCCCCCCCCCCTTTGTATCCGGTCTTATGCTGACACAAGGGTACTGGCCCATTAAGTGACTCAGGAGGTGAAAGGTGCACGTCAGCCACAAGGTGCTTCATCGTCAGCTTCATCAGACTGGGGAATGGGAGAGTACATCTGGAGAGCCATAAGTTGGGCAGCAGCACGGCGGTCAGCGATGCTTTCCATGGTGGAGCGGAGACACCTGAAAACTAAGGGGAGAGACAAAGGTATTATTAGGCAAGACAGCAAGAACAGGCCACCCATGACGAGGAGGCCTTGCAGGCTCCCAGAGGTTGGGAGCCAGCTGGTGAGGGAGGAAGTCCAATCCCACGCACTGTTCCAGGTTTGGACGGGGACGTGGGCTAGTTTGACCATCCGGTCAGTTATTTCCCTGATGACATGGCTCTGGTCATCAATCTGTAAGCAGCAATTACTGAGGTTAAACTTGCCACACACCCCGCCCTCCTGGGCTAAGAGGTAGTCAAGAGCCAAGCGATTTTGGTAGACGGCGGTAATGAGCTTAGTGTTCTGTCGAGCTAGGATATTGAGGGCCAGGGCCGAATCGTTAGTAAGGATTTCGAGTACGGCCTGTAGGCGAATAATGCGATTCAGCATGTAGATAGGGTGCGGTACCCGTATGTACCATCTTCAGCCCATGTGGCCGGTCCATAGTAGTGAATGATACGTTCAGGCGGCCACTCGTTGTCCTTCCAGTCTCCAATCTGGACTTTGGGCTTGATGATTGGGAAGACCGTTTTCGTCGGGCAGGGTTATCAGGCCCCTTTTCCACGTATAGGGGGGATACCCAAAGTTTCGCCGACTTGTATGGGCAGAAGGAAAAAACTAGGTCGGACCGTGCCCAACAGACAGGTACCGTACCAGCGGGTCGGGAGTTGTTCATAGGCCCTGCGGCCGCAGATATAGTAGTAGCCCGCCGGGGCTACCCACTTGAGGGAGGCGTTCCCTCCGTATGTCCATGTCGTGTTCAAGGTGGGTTCTGTCCAGATAGGCTCCGGGGCGGGCAGGTTGTCCGTTTGCCACCAGGTCGTCCGGCTGCCATTATACTGAAGAACCCCCGTACAAGCAGAGTCTCCCACTGGTACAGAGTAACGCTTCGATGGCGCTCGACTAGCGCAGAGGGTACCTATGATGTTTGTTCTCAGGGCCCATTCGTACGGCTTCGGCCGTTGGGGAAAGGTAATGTTAGTGGTGTTGAGTGCATCCCATGTATGTTGTCGGATCTCTCTCGCTTCCCAGGGCCATTGTTCACCCATGTCGGTGCCTCCACAGACGAAACAGTTGGCAATTCCGAGGGAGAGGGCGATGTTTTCAGCCAAATTGAGGAACATATTTCGGGCTTCTGGGGAAATGGGGAATTTAGTCTCGGTCTGCTCAGCACGAGCAATTTCATCAAATACGTCTTGGTAGCCGACAACAGTAGTCTGGTAGTGCGTAGGAGGCTTCGTTTCGAGACTCTGATATATGGTAATATATGTCAACGGATCCATTCCTCCGCCGTCAATGCCGAGGCCCCACGTTCCTCTCCAGGGCATGTTGTGTCCTCGGATGGGCCAGTCTAGGGACACATAGTTACCAGAGCCTCGACGAAATTCGCCCAGGCCGGCGCATCCGGCATATCCTCCTCCCGTATAAGCACATACTCGGTCCCAGCCCGAGGCTCGAGTGTCGCCGGCGCATGGGAGCCACACCCACGGGGAGCAGCATCTCATGTCTGGACTGAAGGGCAGACATACTTGTGGTCCTTAACGTATGCCTCGCGCCAACTCTGGCTACCACACTGCGAGACCAAGGGTGCTTGTCCATGGCGGCACAGACGTCGAAGATGAGGGTTGCCACGGTTTGGATGCCACCGACAAGGATACGAGTGGAATTAATGTAATACAGAATGCCATCTCCCTCGACTCCCGGAGGTCCTGCCACATACGCAGGGAGTCCTACGCTGAGGGTGACATTGTAGTATCTTGGTTTGGTAGGGCTGTGGCAGATAGTGAGATTTCCTTGGAGGCATCTGTGGAACTGTTGGAGGCCATTCGGAGTGATGAGGGCACAAGTCGGGAGAAGCTGGCAATCGCCTTCCGGGGGCTGCGTCTGGTGAATGAGGGTAGTGACTAGGTGATATCCTCCCTCTATTCGGTGGCGCACGAGGCGCAAACATTCAGTGCAATTCAGACTCAGGGTGGCAGGATAGCTCGGAACTGCACACAGGAGAAGGAAGATAGTCAGCATTATATATGTGGTGGAAGGTATCCAAGCTTTTGCAGCAAGAAGATAATGAGGCCCACTATGAAGGCAGCGATAAACAGAGAGCCAAAGACGCAGTGGGTCCAGAAGCTGGGTTCCTGTTGTTGGGCAGGCATGAATCTGGTGGTTCACGTTTTTCTCAGAGTCAGCCGTAATGGAGCGTCAGGATGTAGGTGCGCACAGCCAACGCTTCAGGGTGCTGCTAGTGGGGGCAGCAGGTTTCAGTCGGGTCCAATGTATCCACACTGGGCTTCCTGCAATTTTAACAGCGGTTGAGGTCGTTAGGAGAACAAGGGAGGGCCCCTTCCATTTGGGCTTTAGACAGTCAGATTCATCCCACTCTTTTACCCATACCTCGTCTCCCACCCTGAACCTGTGCGTAGGATTGGTGAGGACCAAGGGAGCTACTCTTTCAGTGTACTGCTGGATGTCTTGCACTACCTGGTGTAAGGCTCTCATCTGTTTCACTAAGGAACTCTCACCCTGTATCTGCAAGGAATCGGGAAAGGAGGGTAGTGGTGGTGGCCTCGCATACATCATCTCGTAGGGAGTAAGGCCGGTAGCCTTGGGGGTACACCTAAGATGCAGCAAGGCCAGTGGAAGCAGGTCGGGCCATTTGGCTTTTGCTTCTTGGCATAGCTTGGCTAGCTGGTTCTTCAGGGGTCGGTTAGCCCTCTCCACTACTCCACTGCTTTGGGGTCTCCAGGCACAATGCAACTTCCAATCGAGGCCCAGTCTGGTACTAAGCTGTTGTGTTACTTCACTAGCGAAGGCGGGGCCGTTGTCAGAGTTTATTTGCTTGGGGAGGCCGTATCTGGGTAGGATTTGATGAAGCAGTAGGGAGGTAACTTCTTTAGCCATTTCCGTTCTAGTGGGCTGGGCTTCAATCCATCCGGTGTAGGTACACACGGCGACGAGGATAGCTTTATAACCGCGCGCCGGGGGCATGTGTGTGAAGTCGATCTGGCACACGTGGAAAGGGCTGGTGCCTCGGAGAACATGTCCTGGCATAGGGCCGGGCCCCGTTCGAGGGTTGTTCCGGGCACAAGTCGTGCATCGGCTGGAAGCGTTTTTGGTCCACAGGGATAGTTTGTTGATGTAGTAGGTCTTCTCAAGTAAGCGCCCCAGGGCGTCCCTTCCCCAGGTGGGTGCGGTCGTGAGCCTCCTTGGCCACCGTCCAGGCCAAGGCTTCGGGTATCCATATGCGCCCATCCTGTAGTATCCACCAGCCATTGCGTGACTGTAGACCCTCTTGTTGGGCCCATTCCGTTTCTTGGGGGGTGTAAATAGGGGTCTCCATAGGGAGCTGGACGACGAGTACGGGGTCAGAAGGGTGAGAGGAGTAGGGGAGCTGACTTGCCCTTTTTGCAGCGTCGTCTGCCCGCTGATTTCCCCGGGCGATAGGGTCCGTTCTTCCAGTGTGGGCCCTGCAGTGCATCACAGCCACCTTCTTCGGCTTCCATACCGACTCGAGTAATTGGCAGATCTCAGCGGCATTTGCAAGTCCTTTCCCTTCAGCTGTCAGAAATCCCCTCTCCTTGTACAAGGCTCCGTGCACCTGGAGGGTGAGGAAAGCGTATTTGGAGTCGGTGTAAATGTTGACAACTTTTCCTTCAGCCCACAGGAGGGCTCTGGTGAGGGCGATTAGCTCCGCTTTCTGGGCTGATGTTCCGGGTGTCAGAGCCATAGCCTCGATCACATGGTCCTCAGACACCACCGCATAGCCAGCTCTTCGAATTCCCTCTATCACCTGGCTGCTTCCATCGGTAAAAAGGGTGATGCCCCCTTGCCAGGGTTGATCCTTCAGGTCAGGTCTGCTCGAGTGCACAGTGGCCATTATCTCTTCACAGTCGTGGAGTGGCGGTTCAGGGGCCGGAAGGAGGGTGGCAGGATTGAGGTTGGTCGTGTCCAGGATTCGCATCTCCGGATTTTCGCACAGGAGGGCTTGGTATTTGACCAATCGGGAGTTGGTCATCCATCTGGGTCCGTGGCTCTCGAGTAGGCCGCGGATGGTGTGGGGTGTAGTCACAAAAAGTGTTTGGCCAAACGTGAGTTTATTGGCCTCGTGTATCAGCAGACAGGCTGCTGCAATGCTTCGGAGACAGCCCGGCCATCCTCGTGCCACGTTGTCCATGCTCTTGGAGAGGTATGCTACAGGGCGTTGCCAGGTGCCGACCAGTTGGGTGAGGACTCCAAGTGCCAATCCCTTCTTTTCGTCGATGAACAAGTGGAACGGCTTAGTCACATCTGGCAGACCGAGCGCTGGTGGGGCCGCAAGGGCATCCTTAAGGTCCTGAAGGGCTTTCCGTTCGCTTTTCTCCCACCGGAGATCTTGGCCCTCGAGTTCAGGCCCCTTCAGTTGGCATACAAACTGTGGGTCAGGATAGCAAAATTGATGATCCAAATGCGGCAATATCCAGCGGCTCCGAGGAGTGCCCGTAATTCCTTCTTGTTTGCAGGAGTGGGTTGGTTGCGAATAGCTTGGGTTCGGGGGATACCGAGCCTTCGGGTTCCTTCTCGGAGGCGAAACCCCAGATACTCGACTTCGATCTCGCATATCTGTGCCTTCTTGCGACTGGCCCGGTATCCCTGGGCTTCCAGGGTCTTCAAGAGGTAAAGGGTAGCTTCAGCACATTCGGTGTACGTTTCACGGGCCACCAACAGGTCATCCACGTATTGGACGACCGGCCCATACTCGTCCTGATACGTCTTCAGGTCCTGGGCGAGTTGGTCGCCGAAGAGGGTAGGCGAGTTCTTGAACCCCTGGGGAAGACGGGTCCATGTATATTGCTGCTTGGTTCCCGTCTGCAAGTCTTCCCACGTGAAGGCAAACAACTTTTGACTGTCGACAGCAAGAGGGATGGAAAAGAAGGCGTCCTTCAAATCAATGACACTGTACCACTTGGTCTGAGATGGCACTTGGGCTAGGATGGAGTATGGGTTTGGTACGAGGGCAACTATGTCGGCTACCTGGTTGTTGACTTTCCTCAGGTCCTGGACGGGTCTGTACTCGGATGTTCCTGGCTTCTTAACGGGCAACAATGGGGTGTTCCATGCGGATCTGATTGTTTAAGGACTCCCTGTTGAAGGAGTTTCTGTAGATGTGTGTGCATACTATGCCGGGCTGCATAGGGGATGTTGGTATTGTCCTTGGTTGACAACTTGAGCATTTGGTTTGAGCTCAATCCAGATGGGGATAGCGTTAACGGCCAGTCCGCCGGGGTTCAATTCTGCCCATACATCAGGCACTTCATCCATTATGGCTCGCCTCTGCTGGGCGAAAGGGTGTTCTGGTTGTAACGGCAGTCGCCGGGTCCTACAGTTGGGGGAACGTTAGTCTCCATTCTTCTCTTACTGGACAGATAAGTGTCACTGGCCGATCTTTCAAAGCGAGCTTCCACTTCACCCGTAGTCTTGAACTTCAAGGTGGCCTGGAGCTTACAGAGTAGGTCTCGACCAATCAAGGGGACTGGGCATCCAGGGATGTGTATGAACTGATGGGACACCATCGTCCCTCCAATCTGGACTTGGCGCTCTTTGAGGAGGGGGGCCGCAAGGGATTTCCCGGAGGCTCCCACAATTGGTATAGTTTCTTTCGTGGCTGGGGCTATGGCAGTGGTGATAACAGATCGCTGGGCCCCCGTGTCTAGTAAGGCCTTCATAGATTCTGTCCCCACACGGATTTCCACCAGAGGGTCAGTGGGGACTCTGCCCTCCCGGTTTCTTCATGCTGTGCTGTCTCGGTAGCATCCACAGCATCTGCCATTCCCTCCGGTCATCCCGTCCTCTCTCTCTTCGGCCCCTTCCACGGCCTCGCCTAGGGGCCCCCGTGCGGTCGCCGGTCTCCTCCTCTCTCTGCCGGTCCCATGATTCCTCTTCTCTCGGGTTGTCCCGTATCTCCTCTGGACAATCAGCCCACCAGTGTCCTTCTTGTCGGCAATTCGCACACTGGTTTCGCCCTATGGGGGGACCGCGTTCATCTTGTTCTCCTGCCCCTCCCCTTTGGTCTAGACCTCATTCGTTCTTCCAGCACCGTGGGCCAACACATCTGCCTTCTCCCGCATCCGTCTGGTCGATTCCTTCCGGGCCTCCACCTTTTTCCTCCTGGTCGCGATATCCGAACACGCGATCAGCTATAGCTTTCAGTTGGCTGAGGCTCATCCCTTCGAACCCCTCTGTTCTCTGTAGCTTCTTTCGTTATATCCGGTTGCCGACTGGCTAACAAACTCATAACCACGGTTGGGAGGTTCTTAGGGTCCTCGGGATTTATCGGGCTGTGCCTCCTGAACGCTTCCATAAGTCGTTCAAGGAAGTCCCCTGGGCTCTCGTCCTTTTGTGAACCACACTGTGGATTTTTCCCATGTTGGTAACCTTCTGCTTCCCCTTCTTTAAGGCGGCCAGGTACGCCTGCTGGTATCGGCGGATAAAGGTTTGGCCTTCGGCGGTTCGGTAGTCCCACGTAGGGGCAGCGTGGGCGCCTCCGTTTCTAGTAGGTTCTGTAAATTGGCATGGGCCGGATTCGCATCCCGGATGGCTTTGCTCCATATTTTGTTGTAAAAGGCGGCGTTCTCAGAGGTCAGGATGTGGGCGCTCAACTGCCTAAGGTCTGCCCAAGTTGGATTATAACTGTATATATGCCTTCCACCAGCTCTATCAGCTGCTCGGGTTTCTGGTCGTAGGACGGCCCATGGAATTTCCAGTTATACAAATCGGCACTTGAGAAGGGAACGTGGCTATAAACTGTTGATTCGATGGGCTGGCCCACCCCCCCTCCGCCGGGTTAGGGGTATAGGTGGTGGACTGTCGAACTGGGAATAAGTGGGAGGTTCCCCCTTTTCGGCTGGACGGAAGGGCCTGTTGCGGACTCGATTGGGGGAACCGAGTACTGTTCTTCACAACCCGTTTACTCTTCCGTGTGGTTGCGAGGCCAGGTGACTCAGGTGAGGCTGGACGGGACGTCTCCCCGGTGTCCGACTCTGACCCGGAAGTCTCGGCGTCAGCGGGGCCTTCTGCTAGGCCCGTAAGGTCAGGGTACATAGGAGCATAGGGCGGCGGTGCAATGTCGTCTTCGTATGCTTCCGCCGTAGCAAGTTCGGGGCTTTTGGAGGCTTCTTCTCGGCCGAACCCTGAACTTTCCCTGCGGTTTCTTTAGGGGTTTCTTTCTAGAAAGTGTGTTGGTAGTACTGGGCGTAGTTCCTGCCTTGACTCTGGTAGCAGGGGGCGTGGCCTCAGTGGCTTCAGTGCTAGGGGCGGTAGGCCGTATGGGGGCGGTCCCTGCGGCCTTCGGGACGGCAGCGGTTGCCGAGCTTTGGAGAGCGAAGGCATGGGTCTTCAGGGTTCTAAGTTTGGTTTTCCGGCCTTTCCTCTGCTTTATCAACATAAGGGCGGCCTTTCTACCTTCCGTTGGGCCCAAGCCGGCGGGTCCCGGACTACATCCAACCACGCTTCTATGTATGGAATTCCTCGGGACAGCCTGGGTTTCCCTCAATTATAACAATATTCATGACCGCCGCCACTTTTTCATACTCGAATGACCCTTCCGGGGGCCATCCAGCAATTCCTAGCCTGGCCACATAAATTGACATCTCTGTATCATCCCGGCCCTGCTACATTTATCTAGGTCGAACACTTCGCTAAAGTGTTCCGTCATTAAATCTAACGGTGAAGACCCACCCCCGCCCATCCTAACCTGAGTGCCAAAGGACAGGTGACGGACAAAGGGGGAAAAGGGCGGTGGAGGAGTAAGGGGTCTCGTTCCACCAGACACAGAAGGGTCAACACTCGGCCTGACCAGGACGCGGTCGCCCGGCCTGGAACTGCAAGCCCATTCACACACTTTCACACGCCACAAAGAAACCCTCCCGTTCGCCGCTCGGTTCCGTCGTCGGAGCCTAGTGAGTTTCGGGACCTAGTCGGATACCCAATAGTCCGTATTAGTCACTGGCTAAAAGAGGGTGATCACGCCTCTTCCTTCTGGTCCTTACTGGGCCGGTCACTACGTAGAGTATACTCGCCTGTCCGCCGGGGGTCGCAGGCTGCGCCGTCGGTACGCTTCTCTCTGAAATGGAAAAAGGTGCCTTGTCGGAACCACACAGCCCCCTCTAACAGTCAGGCGGAGTGGATCGGCCCTCCTCCGGGAGATGGACGCTGAAATCAGCGGTGGCCACTCACCACCTTCTCAGGTGGGGTCGATGACCCGATCCGACCGCATTGGGGGAGGGGAAGAATATAATCCGATTCCCCTTTTCTACTTCTGTCCCATCTGGTCGCCAATGAAACAGGTGGGAAATCAGGAGACGAAAGGCAAATTTTGGTTCCAAACAAGGCAACTTTATTGCTAGCAAGTGAACAGCACCGAGTAGCCTCGGGACACTGTGTGTCATAAATCATCTGACGCTTACATTTATACTTCCCTACTGGGCCTGCGCATTTGGCCCCTTACACGTCACAACTGTCATGCGCAGTAAACATTTGTAGTTCTTACAGTACAAAATTGTAGTCCGCAGTACGTACACACGTCATAACACTGAAATGATACTGGCAAGAAAAACGAAACTTAGCAGCTTATTCTGTACACACAATGCTCCTGTTCTAGCACAGGAGATAAGGTGCGGCTCAGGAATGCAGGGGGGGTGTTAGCACCCTCCAAGGTCGCCTACTCAGATGGCGTTGCTACGTGCAAGCTGGTCTTGTATAGGCCTTGCAAACTACTGTTACAAGCTATATGTCTAATAGCCCTGCATTCTGTCTGTACATTAGTAAACAGCAAACTTCTTTTGTTAGTAAACAGTAAAACTGGATAAGGCACGAATGTCCAGTGCAGTAATAAGGTGTGGCCAAACAGCCAAAAGCAGAGGTAGAGTGCATAAGTAAAAGTCCATCAGTAGGCACAAAACATGAGGTTGTCCTGTTGCTCAGTAGTATTCAGGTAGTACCGGCGTTCCACTCCTTCAATAACAACATAAGAATGTAATAGAACATAAGTACATAAGTATTGCCATTCTGGGAAAGACCAAAGGTCCATCGAGCCCAGCTTCCTGTTTCCAACAGTGGCCAATCCAGGTCACAAATACCTGGCAAGATCCCAAAAAAGTACAACACATTTTATACTGCTTATCCCAGAAATAGTGGATTTTCCCCAAGTCCATTTAATAATGGTCTATGTACTTTTCCTTTAGGAAGCCATCCAAACCTTTTAAAACTCCGCTAAGCTAACCGCCCCTACCACATTCTCTGGCAAAGAATTCCAGAGCCCAATTACACATTGAGTGAAGAAAAAGTTTCTCCGATTCGTTTAAATTTAATACATTGTAGCTTCATCGCATGCCCACTAGGCCAGTATTTTTGGAAAGTGTAAACAGACGCTTCACATCTACCCGTTCAACTCCACTCATTATTTTATAAACCTCTATCATATCTCCCCTCAGCCGTCTCTTCTCCAAGTTGAACAGCACTAGCCGCTTTAGCCTTTCCTCATAGGGAAGTTGTTCCATCCCCTTTATCATTTTCATCGCCCTTCTCTGTACCTTTTCTAATTCCACTATATATTTTTTGAGATGCGGCGACCAGAATTGAGCACAATATTCAAGGTGCGGTCGCACCATGGAGCGATACAAAGGCATTATAACGTCCTCATTTTTGTTTTCCATTCCTTTCCTAATAATACCTAACATTCTATTTGCTTTCTTAGCTGCAGCAGCACACTGAGCAGAAGGTTTCAACGTATCATCAACGACAACACCTAGATCACTTTCTTGGTCCGTGACTCCTAATGTGGAACCTTGCATGACATAGCTATAATTTGGGTTCCTCTTGCCCACATGCATCACTTTGCACTTTCTCACATTAAACGTCATCTGCCATTTCGACTCCCAGTCTCGTAAGGTCCTCTTGTAATATTTCACAATCCTCCGCGATTTAACGACTTTGAATAACTTTGTGTCATCAGCAAATTTAATTACCTCACTAGTTACTCTCACTCTAGGTCATTTGGGTGGGATATCGGTGCCAGAAATGGTATTCAAAGCTGAGTCGGAGAAACTTAATGAATTCTCTGTAAACCTGGAGGATGTAATGGGGCAGTTCTACAAAATGAAGAGTAGCATACTGTCCATACTGGACAGTCCATACTGGGACAGACCAGTGGTCCATTTAGCCCAGTATCCTGTTTTCCAAACAGTGGCCAAGCCAGGTCACAAGTACTTGGCAGAAACCCAATTCGTGGCAACACTCCATACTACAAATCCCAGGGCAAGCAGTTGCTTCCCATTTATCATTTTAGTTGCTCTTCTTTGAACCTTTTCTAATTCCGCTATATCTTTTTTGAGATACGGCCACCAGAACTGAATGCAATACTCAAGGTGCAAATGCACCATGGAGTGATACAAAGGAATTATAGTATTTAGGTCTTATTCACCATCTCTTTCCTAATAATTCCTAGCATCCTGTTTGCTTTTTTGGTCAC
This sequence comes from Microcaecilia unicolor, assembly GCF_901765095.1. Lineage (NCBI taxonomy): Eukaryota > Metazoa > Chordata > Amphibia > Gymnophiona > Siphonopidae > Microcaecilia > Microcaecilia unicolor. The sequence goes on along the minus strand of NC_044031.1, from coordinate 771,655,348 downwards.
CACCGCACACTGAGCAGAAGATTTCAGCATATTATCTACAACCACACCCAGATCTTTTTCTTAAGTCCTGACCCCCAAAGTGGACCCTAGCATCAGGTAACTATGATTCGGCTTATTCTTTCCAATATGCATCACCTTGCGTTTGCCACATTAAATTTCATCTGCCATTTGGATGCCCAGTCTTCCAATTTCCTAAGGTCTTCCTGCAATATTTCACAGTCTGCACGTGTTTTAACAACCTTGAATAGTTTTGTATCATCTGCAAATTTGATCACCTAACTCATTGTTCCGATTTCCTGGATTGGCCGCTGTCGTGGACAGGATGCTGGCTCGATGGACCCTTGGGCTTTTCCCAGTGTGGCATTACTTATGTACTTATGTACATATCATTTATAAATATGTTAAATAGTACCGGTCCCAGAACAGATCCCTGTGGCACTCCACTGTTCACCCTCCTCCATTGAGAGAAATGACCAGTTAACCCTACCCTCTGTTTTCTGTCCAATAACCAATTACTAATCCACACCAGAACCTTGTGTCAGACCTGTGAGTTCTTGTACCAAGTAGAGCGCTGTCGAGCCTGTTACTCGGGTCCGGGTTCTGATTGGCGGCCGGACAACCCTGGGTTTCACCTGCGCTGACTGCCGTTCCCCAGAGGTTGAGCCCATAGGTGTGGGTGGCCTGCAGGGCTTACGAGATGGAGCAGGAAGCGGGGTGATGAACATGACGGCCAGACAGGCAGCAGGCAAGAGAGTGATCCAGGTACAGGCAGAGTCAGTAGGCAGGCAGGAGGTCACGAGAGTATTCCAGGTACAGGCAAGGTCAGGAGGGCAGGCAACAGACACAAGAGTAATCCAGGTACAGCAAGGTCAGGAGGCAGGCATCAGACACAAGAGTAATCCAGGTATAGGCAGAGTCAGTAGGCAGGCAGCAGACACGAGAGTATCTAGGTACAGACTAAGTCAGCAATGAAGAACAACTTTCTGAGAAGTTCCAAGAGAAGAGACCTTTCTCTGGTAAGTGAACGCTATTTTGCTTTGTGCTTTGGGAACTTAAAGATTGGGGTTTAAAGGAGGAATTGTAGGTTAGTGTTAAGCAAAATAAAAATATAAAAAGCAAATTTTATCAACTAATCTCCATAGTCTTTTTCCACCTAGTTTTAAAAACATTAGTAGATAGAATCTAACAGGCACAGCAGGATATAGTTTAGTATAAAGGGGGGAATAAGCCCTTACGCCAAGTCCCCTCCCTACCCATCTTCAAGTCTTTGCTTAAAGCCCACCTCTTCAATGCTGCGTTTGGCACCTAACTCTTACTGTTCAGTAAATCCAGACTGCCCCCAATTTGACTGCCCCTTTCTGACTGACTGTTCACTTGTCTCTTAGATTGTAAGCTCCTTGAGCAGGGATTGTCCCTCTATGTCAAATTGTACAGCGCTGCGTAACCCTAGTAGCGCTTAGAAATGTTAAGTAGTAGTAGTAATAAAAGAAGAAGAGAGAGAGAGGAGAGAGAGAGAAAAGCAAGCATCATTAACTAGTTGCCATGGAGGGGCATAATCGAACGGCGCCGGCCAAATAGCTGGCCGGCCATCTTCGGGGCTGGCACCGTAAGTGGGCAGAGCCAACCATATTTTCAAAAAAGATGGCCGGCCATCTTTTTTTCGCTAATATGGTGTGGTTACTATGCTTTTATTTCTCTTGAATAGTCCTGTTGTTACTAGGTGTGGTGTTCTCTCTGGTGTTTCTGGGGTTACTAAGCTCTGGTATCTCTCTTGAATGGACTTATTGTTACTAAAGTGTGGTATTCTCTCTGGTGTTTCTGGGGTTACTATGCTCTGGTATCTCTCTTGAATGGGCATGTTACTAAAGTGTGGTATTTCTCTCTGGTGTTTCTGGGGTTACTAGCTTTGGTATCTCTCTTGAATGGGTACTAATTGTTACTAAAGTGTGGTATTTCTCTCTGGTGTTTCTGGGGTTACTATGCTCTGGTATCTCTCTTGAATTGGGCATTGTTACTAAAGTGTGGTGTTTCTCTCTGGTGTTACTAAGTTCTGGTATCTCTCTTGAATGGACTAATTGTTACTAAAGTGTGGTATTTCTCTCTGGTGTTTCTGGGGTTACTATGCTCTGGTATCTCTCTTGAATGGGCATTGTTACTAAAGTGTGGTATTTCTCTCTGGTGTTTCTGGGGTTACTAAGCTCTGGTATCTCTCTTGAATGGACTTATTGTTACTAAAGTGTGTATTTCTCTCTGGTGTTTTCTGGGGGTTACTAAGCTCTAGTATCTCTCTTGATGGACTTATTGTTACTAAAGTGTGGTATTTCTCTCTGGTGTGTGTTTCTCTCTGGTGTTTCTGTGGTTACTATGCTCTGGTATTTTTTTTTGTTACATTGTACCCCACGCTTTCCCACTCGTGGCAGGCTCAATGCGCTTACAAGGGGCATGGAGGGTTAAGTGACTTGCACAGAGTCACAAGGAGCTGCCCGTGCCTGAAGTGGGAATTGAACTCAGTTCCTCAGTTCCCAGGACCAAAGTCCACCACCCTAACCACTAGGCCACTCCTCCACTCATTCTCTTGAATAGACGTATTGTTACTAAAGTGTGGTATTTCTCTCTGGTGTTTCTGGGGTTACTAAGCTCTGGTATCTCTCTTGAATGTACTTATTGTTACTAAGGTGTGGTATTTCTCTCTGGTGTTTCTGTGGTTACTACGCTCTGGTATCTCTCTTGAATGGATGTATTGTTTACTAAAGTGTGGTATTTCTCTCTGGTGTTTCTGGGGTTACTAAGCTCTGGTATCTCTCTTGAATGGACTTATTGTATAAAGGGTGTATTTCTCTCTGGTGTTTCTGGGGGTACTACGCTCTGGTATTTCTCTTGAATGGACTTATTGTATAAAGTGTGGTATTTCTCTTTGGTGTTCTGGGGTTTACTAAGCTCTGGTATCTCTCTTGAATAGGAATTGTTGTTACTGAGGTGTGGTATTTCTCTCTAGAGTTTCTGTGGTTACTACGCTCTGGTATCTCTCTTGAATGGACTTATTGTTACTAAAGTGTGGTATTTCTCTTTGGTGTTTCTGTGGTTACTGCACTCTGGTATCTCTCTTGAATAGTCCTGTTGTTACTAAGTGTGGTGTTTGTCTCTGATGTTTCTGTGGTTACTACGCTCTGGTATCTGTCTTGAATAGGACTTATTGTTACTAAATTGTGGTATTTCTCTCTGGTGTTTCTGGGGTTACTACACTTTGGTATCTCTCTTGAATGGACTTGTTGTTACTAAGGTGTGGTATTTCTCTCTAGAGTTTCTGTGGTTACTACGCTCTGGTATCTCTCTTGAATGGACTTATTGTTACTAAAGTGTGGTGTTTCTGTCCGGTGTTTCTGGGGTTACTACACTTTGGTATCTCTCTTGAATAGACTTGTTGTTACCAGGTGTGATATTTCGCTTTTCGTTCTATGTTTCCACAGTACCGGATCTCTTCTCCTGGCTGTGCTATATGGTACAGTTTTAATGGTACCTAATCTTACTCTGGTTTCTATGGTAACAGAGAAGCATACAATGAGAAAAGGCTGAGAACTGCTTGCCTTCCCGTCTCACTGACAATCACAGAAACAGCTGAAATGTCGCATTTGCTAAATTTAGACTCCACACAGCCCTAACCAGATGCTGTGCCCTGACAGTCGCAGGACCTTCCTTCCCTTGCAGGCTGCAGCCCTCTGTCGCGTCCTGCGACCTATACATATGCCTCGCTGTGTACGGGACTGCATTTGTGCCTTTCCTCAGTGTGTTTTGCTTTTTCTTTTCAAACATTTTTATTTCAGCATTTATGCAACACCCTAAGGCAGTGTGTTTTACAACGAAATAGGTCCATGAGCTCTTTTCTAAGGAGTATTAGTGGATATTTGTAGCAGCAGGATCACAAAAAGTATCCGTGTGAGAAGAAGGATTTAAACCTCCAGCCCCTGGCTGTAGCCTCTAGTGCTCCTACACTGCCCTGTGTGTTTTTGAATAGGTTTCAGCCTGTAAGTCACGTGTCAGAGCATCTCCTTTCCTCTATATAAGGAGCAGGTGGGGGGGAAGAGGGGGTGGTGGTTGGGAGGCTAGGATAGGGGAGGGCAGACTTATACGGTCTGTACCAGAACCGGTGATGGGAGACGGGACTGGTGGTTGGGAGGCGGGAAATACTGCTGGGCAGACTTATACGGTCTGTGCCCTGAAAAGACAGGTACAAATTCAAGATATGAGTTTATCTTGGGCAGACTAGATGGACCATGCAGGTCTTTTTCTGCCGTCATCTACTATGTTACTATGTTACTATGTTTATGGGTTCATTTTTGTCTAGTCTCTTTTCAGCTTTCTTTTGGGGGGGATATTATCAAGCGTTTTCTATGTGCAAAGTCTGCACAGCCGATATGTGCCTGTCAGCAGGATGTTGTGT